>NW_025333984.1:13192500-13455876 GCF_019186645.2 Phyllostomus hastatus | reverse complement strand
GGTGTACAGGGTGGAGGGGAGTGAAGGGTGCAAAAGGGGACAAATGTAATAGCATAATCAATAAAACATATTTTTAAAAAATCATAAAAAGAAAGAAAAAAAGTGAGAAAAATCTCAAACAATCTAACTTACACCTACAGGAACTTGAAAACGAATATAACCCAAAGTGAGTAGAAGGGAGGAAATAATAAAGTTCAGAGCAGAAATACATGAAATTGAGTTTTTTAAAAAATAAAGAGAATCAATAAACAAAGAACTGGGTCTTTGAAAAGATAAACAAGATAAACAAATGTTAATTTAACCAGACTCATCAAGAAAAGAAGAGGGAGGACACAAATAGATAAATCAGAAATGAAAGAAGTAACAATTGACACCACTGAAATACAAAGGATTATAAGAAAATACTATGAACAGCTATGTGCCAACAAACTGGACAATCTAGAAGAAATAAAGCCCTAGAAACATACAATCTTCCAAAACTGAATCAAAAAGAAACAGAAAATCTGAACGGACTAGTTACAACAAATGAAATCAAAGCAGTAATCAAAAAACTCCCAGCAAACAAAATTCCTGGACTGGATGGCTCCACAAGTGAATTTTGCCAAACATTCAAAGAAGAATTAGCACCTATTCTTCTCCATTATTCTAAAAATTCAAGAGGAGGGAAGACTTCCAAGCTCAATTTACAAGACCAGCATTATTTTACTTCCAAAACCAGATAAAGACATTACAAAGAAAAAAAATATGCCAATATCTAATGAACATAGATCCAAAAATCCTCAAAAAATTAGCAAATCAAATCCAGCAAAATGATAAAAATACATTCAGTGAACTATCAGAATTAAGTGGGATTTACTCCTGGGATACAAGGTTGGTACAATAGCTGCAAATCAATTAATGTGATGCACCACATAAACAAAATGAAGGATAAAAATCATAGGATTCTAGCAACAGATGTAGAAAAGTATTTGAAATAAAAAATCCAGCACCCATTTATGATAAAAAAACTCTTGGCAAAATGGGAATACAGGGAACATACCTCAGCATAAGAAAGGACATGTATGTCAAGCACACAGCCAACATCATACTCAAGGGGGAAAACTGAAAGCATTTTCCTTAACATCAGGAAAAAGACAGGGATTTCCAATTCTACTACTCTTTTTTTTTTAATATATTTTATTTATTATGCTATTATAGTTGTCCTGTTTTCCCCCTTTATTCTCCTCCACCCTGCACACCCCTCATCCCACCCGCATTCTCCTCCCTTAGTTCATGTCCATGGGTCATACGTATAAGTTCTTTGGCTTCTACATTTCCTATATTTTTAACCCCCCTGTCTATTTTCTACCTACAATTTATGCTACTTATTCTCTGTACCTTTCCCCCTCTCTCCCCCGCTGATAACCCCCCATGTGATCTCCATTTCTGTGATTCTATTCCTGTTCTAGTTGTTTGCTTAGTTTTTTTTTTAAGGTTCATTTGTTAATAGCTATACATTTGTTGTCATTTTATTGTTCATAGTTTTGATCTTCTTTTTCTTAGATAAGTCCCTTTAACATTTCATATAATAAAGGCTTGATGATGATGAAGTTTTTTAACTTGACCTTCTCTGGGAAGCACTTTATCTGCCCTTATAAATGGTAGCTTTCCTGGATGGAGTAATCTTGGATGTAGGTCCTTCCCTTTCATTACTTCAAATACTTCTTTCCAGCCCCTTCTTGCCTGCAAGATTTTTTTTTTTTGAGAAATCAGCTGATAGTCTAGTGGAAACTCCTTTGTAGGTAACTCCTTTTCTGTTGCTGCTTTTAAGATTTTCTCCTTATCTTTAATCTTGGCTAATGTAATTATGATGTGCCTTGGTGTGTTCCTCCTTGGGTCCAACTTCTTTGAGATTCTCTGAGCTTCCTGGACTTCCTGGAAGTTTATTTCCTTTGCCAGATTGGGGAAGTTCTCCTTCATTATTTGTTCAACTAAGTTTTCAATTTCTTGCTCTTCCCCTTCTGGCACCCCTACAATTCAGATGTTGAAACATTTAAAGATGTCCCTGAGGTTCCTAAGCCTCTCCTCACTTTTTTGAATTCTTGTTTCTTCATTCTGTTCTGGTTGAATATTTCTTTCTTCCTTTTGCTCCAAACTGTTGATTTGAGCTCTGGTTTCCTTCCCATCACTATAGGTTCCCTGTAGATTTTTCTTTATTTCACATAGTGCAACCTTCATTGCCTCCTTTGTCTTTTTTATGCTGTTGAAGTACCCAGTGAGTTCCTGGAGCATCGTGATAACCAGTGTTTTGAACTGTGCATCTGATAGTTTAGCTATCTCTTCATCACTTAGTTGTATTTTTCCTGGAGCTTTGATCTGTTCTTCCATTTGGGACATTTTTTTGTATGTGTGTCAGTGCACCTGTTACATAGTAAGGGGCGGAGCCTTAGGTGTTCACCGATCTGTAGTGACACTGTATGTGGGGGAGGGGTCAGAGAGTGAACAGTTGTGCTTGCTCCACTCTCTGCCAGTTTTCAGTCACTTCCCCCACTACCCACAATCAAATTGGGCCCTTCTGGTGCTGATTCCCAGGTTTGTGCACATTCTGGGACCCTGTGGGTCTCTCTAACAACCTCTCCTGTGAGGCTGGGAGTTCCTCCTGCTGCTGCCTCAACCCCCATGGGTGTTTTCAGCCAGAGGTGTTGAGGCTTTATTTCCCCACACTGGAGGCCTGGGTTGCTTGGTCTGTCTTGCTCCCTAGTTGTCCCTCCTGGCTTACCTGCATCCAAATGTGGAACCGCCCAGTCTACCAGCTGCCGCCTTGCCTGCCCAGGTCCTCCAGCTGTTGCCTTGCCGCAAGTCCTCTCCAACCAGCTGCCCATCTCTGCCTCTCCTACCAGTTTGGATTAATATTTCTTCTTTAACCCCTTGGTTATTGGACTTCCATACAGTTTGATTTTCTGACAGTTCTGGTTGTTTTTTGTTGTTGTTGTTTTTAAATTTGTTGTTGTCCTTCTTTTGTTGTAGGAGGAGGCACAGTATGTCTACCTTCGTGTCCATCTTGGCTGGAAGTCCACTTCTACTTCTGTTATTCAACATAGTACTGAAAGTCCTAGCCACAGCAATCAGACAAGAAGAATAAGTAAAAGACATCCAAATGAAAAAGGAAGTAAACCTGTCATTATTTGTAGATGACATGTGACTGTATATATAGAACCCTAAATACTCCATTAAGAAACTACTAGAAATGATAAGGGAATTCAGTAATGTAGCAGGATATGAAAATAAATATTGAGAAATGGGTTGCACTTTTATACACCAATAATGAACAATCAGAAAGGGAAACTCAGAAAACAATCCCATTTATAATTAATAAAAAATAAAATATTTTGGAATAAATTTAACCAGCAAGGTAAAAGACCTGTATTCAGAAAACTACAAGACACTGCAGAAAGAAACTGAAGAAGATAAGTGGCAGCATATGCAGAAATTAAGTGGAAGTATATGCCATACTTATGGGCAGGAGGAATCAACATCATTAAAATGTCCATACTACCCAAAGCAATCTATAGATTCAACGCAATTCCTATCGAGGTACCAATGTCATATTCACAGAACTGGAACAATAATCCAAAAATGTATATAGAACCACAAAAGACCCCAAACAGCCTCAGCAATCTTGAAAAAGAAGAAAAAAGTTGGAGGAATCAGGTTACCTGATATCAAACTGTACTACAAGGCCATAGTAGTCAAAACAACATGTTACTGGCATAAAAAAAGACATATAGAGAGACACAACAGGATAGAAAGCCTAGAAATAAACCCAGGCTTATATGGTCAATTAAAATTTGCAAGGGAAGTAAGAACATACAATGAGTTAAAGATGGTCTATTCAATAAATGGTGCTGGGAAAACTGGAAAGATATATGCAAAAATGAAACTAGACCACCTTCTTACACCATAAGAAGAAAACTCAAAATGGATTAAAGACTTAAATGTGAGACTTGAAACCATAAATTCCTAGAAGTAAACATAAGGAGTAAGTTCTCAGACATTTCTCTTAGGAATATTTTTTCTGATATATCTTCTCAGTCAAGGGAAACAAAAGAAAAACTAAACAAATGGGACTACATCAAACTAAAAAGTTTTTGCACACCAAAGGAAACCATCAACAAAATGAAAAGACAACATACTGGATGAAAGGAAATATTCAGCAATGATAGATCCAATAAAGGGCTAATATCAAAAATGTATAAAGATCTCATACAAGTTAATACCAAAAAACAAACAATCCAATTTAAAAATGGGCCTAGGTCCTAAATAGACTTTGCTTCAAAGAGTACATACAGATGACCAATAGACAGATGAAAAGATGCTCAATGTCCCTAATCATCAGAGAAATGAAAATTAAAACCACAATAGGATACCACTTCACATCTGTCAGAATGGCAGATTAATCATCAGATTAGTGACCACAATGAGGTATCATCTCACACATGTCAGAATGACTATCATCAATAAATCCAGAAACTGCAATTGTTGGCAAGGATGTGGAGCCAAGGGAACCCTTGTGCACTGTTTGTGGGAATGCAGACTAGTGTAGCCACTATGGAAAAACAGGACTGAGGTTCCACAAAAACTTAAAAATGGACTTCCTTATGACCCAGCAATTCTACCTCTGGGGGTTTATTTGAAGAGACCCAAAACACTAATTCGAAAGACTATATGCATGGGAGTAAAGGACAGAAAACTGTACTTGAACAATGATTAAAATAAAATTAGAAAAAAAAAGAAAGACTGTATGCACCCCTATGTTCATTATAGCATTATTTACAATAGCCAAGATATGAAAGCAACTCAAATGCCCATCAAGAGATGAATAAGCCCTGGCTGGTGTGGCGCAGTTGGTTTGGCATTGTCCCCCAAAGAGAAAGGTTGCCAGTTCAATTCCCAGTCAGGGCACATGCCTGGGTTGCAGGCCAGGTTCCACAGTGAAAGGTGTACGAGAGGCAACCACACATCGATGTTTCTCTCCCTCTCTTTCTCCTTCCCTTCCCCTCTCTCTAAAAATAAATAAATAAAATCTTTTAAAAATAAAAATAAAGAAAGAAAATCTTTTAAAAAAGAGATGAATTAAAAAGTTGTGTGGTATATATATACAATGGAACATTCCTCAGCCATAATAAATGAAATCTTGCCATTTGTGACAGCATGGATGACCCTAGAGGGTATTATATTATGCTCAGTAAAGCAAGTCAGCCAGAGAAAGACAAATACCATATGATTTCACTCATATGTGGAATCTAATGAACAAAATAAATGAACAAACAAAATTGAAACAGACTCAGACACAGAGAGCTGACTGGTGGTTGCCAGAGGGGAGGGGTCTAGGGAGACTGGGTGAAAGAGGTGAAGGGATTAAGTACAAATTGGTAGTCACAAAATAGTCACAGGGGTATAAAGTGCAGCATAGGGAATATAGTTAATTTATTGTAATAACTATGTATGGTATCAGGTAGGTACTAGAAATATTGGGGTGAACACTTTGTAAAGTGTATAATTGTCTAACCACTATGCTGTACACGTGAAACCAATACAAAATAATATTGAAAGTAAAGTGTAATAAAAAAAAAGAATCCTGCTTTTGTCTCACTTTAGGATTAAGTAACTCTAAACTGACCTTTGCAGACACCAGAATCAGCAATCCTCAGTAGTTAGAGATAGTATTTTGTAATGATGGTAATTCACTTGGTAAACTTGCTAAAATCCCATTATCTTTGGGGACACTAACCTTTCTTTCTAAGAGCTTGGTGTCTGTGGTCCACATCTCCTAGATTAGTGGTCCCCACCCTTTTTGGCATCAGGGACTGGTTTCGTGGAAGACAATTTTTCCAAGGGTTGGGGGAGGGAGGTGATGGTTTCAAGATGATTCAAGCACATTATATTTATTGTGCACTCTATTTCCATATTATTACATTGTAATATATAATGAAATAATTATACTACTCACTATAGTACAGAATCAGTGGGAGGCCTGAGTTTGTTTTCCTGCGATTACACAGTCCCATCTAAGGGTGATGGGAGACCGTGATACCTGAAGTGTGTTGCTTATGTCCAGTCTACTCCATAATCTAATTTTGGTTGCTGTCACTGCAGAAAACCCTGCTCCGCAAAGATAAAATGTTGGAAATGGAAGCAGGTTTTTCTGTGCTTTTGTAGGAATCTCAGGATATCCCGCCTTGACTTTAATCCAGAAGGTATGAAGATTTGAAGTTGTCTCAAACATACTTTTAAAGCCACCATCATTACAATCTCAAGCAGTTGATTCTCTTCTAGTACGGACAAAGTTGATTCACCTGGCTTATTCAAAAACGGGTTGTGGATCTTTTCTTTCCCAGTTTGGGGGTCTTTTGTGGTTGGGAAGTAATGCTCAAACCTTTTGAAAGCTGAGATAGGTGATCATGTGTAGGAGACTGTTCTGCAAGGTGTGGGCCCAGCTCCCACTCAGAGATGCACAGGACCCACGCCCACAGATAGGTTCTCCCATAGGAAATCAGGACTGCAATGTGCCTAGGCTGCTTTGAGTCTTGCTCTTGCTAAAAACTCCCTCACCGTGAATTGAGGACATTTACTGCAAAGTAACTTCCTAAAATCCATGCTAGACCTTCCAAGGATGAGTGTAACTGGTTCAACCACTTTTGCCTTTTCATTTGCAAATATCCGTCTTCTGTGATGTGACTAGCAGCAGTAGCTCCTTTGTTTTCTGTAAAAGGTAACCACCTACAGCGAACCTGTGCATAGTAAATGAAGACCATCACGTAGTGGACAGAAGAGAGAAATAAAGGCCTGTCATGGTGGAGGCCACGGCTTTGCTCCCCTTGAGGGAAAAGCTGTGCTGTCCCTTTTTCCTCCATGGGATTCGGTAGTCTATGTGAATGTCTCATTTCATCCATAATGACGTAGACACTGCGGGCCTGTGTCTGCATCAATCATGCACCAGCTGGGAGAAAGAAGGCCCAGGCTCAGGTTCTTTCAAAATCTCTGCTAATGTTTGAAACATGTCAAGAATCCCAATGTTCATTTGTTTCCCCCATAATTCCAGTTGGGTTTGAATGCAGCCACTTTATCTGCCAACTTGAAAACAGTTGTTCTCCCCCTGAAGTGACAGATTGAGTTCACTGAGAAGGTTGAATATGTCACACAAATAAGCAAGTTTTGAGACCCATTCTGTGTCACTGATATGTGCTTCCGGTGGTGATGTTTTTCTAAAACAAATCTCTGGAGCACCTCTCATAACTCAGAAACTGTTAAGTTCAGGTGACATTTTTCGGCTACCCAACATTATAGATGACACAGTACATAGACTCACATTCAGAAGCGACCTCTTTGACCCCAGTAGTGAACCAGAAAGCCATCCAGTCCTGGCAGCTACTCCAACTGTGCATATACCAACACAAAATGACCAATTCAGTTTTCCTATGTAATCATTCAAAGACTTGAATAGTTCTGCAGCTGTGGAGTTGGTTGGCAAAAAAAGTGCACATAACATATCCTCATGCACAGCCTCCTGAAAAATGTATTGCACAAAAACAAGCATCATTGCCTTATTGTCAACATCAGTAGACTCATCAACCTGGATTGTGTACCACAGTGACTCATTCATCCTCTCTAACAATTGTGCCTCAGTATCCTCTGCTGTTCCATCAGTCCATCTAGTTATGGTGCTGGCCAAAAGAGGAACACATGCCACCTTTTGAACTGCAGCCTCTCCTAAAAGTATACTACAAATGTCCTTAGCAGCAGGCAGGATCAATTCTTCACCAACAGCAAAGGGCTCTTCAGATTTAGCAATGAGGTTAGCCACTAAGAATGATGCTCTCAGTGCAGACACATTTGATGAAGTGGTGTCATTCAATAGTTGCTTCTGTTCTTCCTGTTTATGTTTTCTTTTTCCTTTTGAAAAACTGCAAAGGCTTGTCTTTTAGTGTAGAGTGCTTGGTCTCCATTTGGCAAAGCAGTTTTGAAGGTATCATGGCTTCATTGGATAGCTGGTCACCACACACTACACAAAGTAGGATTGGAGAATGTGAATTACTGGTTGCAATGAACCCGTAATTTAAGTAGAACTCTTGGTACTTTCTTTTAAATGCAGCTTTCCTTTTGCTGGCAATCTTAGAGTCTTCTGCTATCTTGTCATTGGTCTGTCCCCCTTTTCAAACAAGCTCTCCAGTGATGTTTGTTTTTTACTCAATTTGGCTAGGGTTAGCTTGTGGGCTTACCTAAACTGACTGAGACAAGTGCACAGTGCAGAAAAGAGGCATGGACAGAAGTGGTAAATAAAATAATATGTGGGCCACATGCAGACTAAAATAAGTGTCAAATTCTAACTTAAATTCTGCCACCAGATGCAGCTGTACAATTGAAGTGCATCAGCTCACTTGCCACTGTAAAGCCTGCCACAAGATGCAGCTTAATTTTCACTTGACACTCACTGATAGGGTTTTGCTATGAGTCTGCAAGAAATTGATTTATTATGGTCTCTGTGCACTGAAACCTCTCTGCTACTGATGATCTGTATTTGTAGCCACTCCCCAGCATTAGCATCACAGCCTCTGCTCCACTTCAGATCATTAGGTATTAGATTCTCACAAAGAGTATGCAACCTCGATCCTTCACATGTGCAGTTCACAGTAGGGTTTGTGCTCCTATGAGAATCTAATGCTGCTGCTGATCCGACAGGAGGCAGAGCTCAGGCAGTAATGTGAGCGATGAGGAGTGGCTGTAAACACAAATGAAGTTTTGCTAGCTCGCCTGCCTGCCACTCACCTCCTGATCTGCAGCCTGGTTCTTAAGAGGCCATGGACCAGTATCAATCCATGGCCTGGGGGTTGGAGAACCCTGGCCTAGATGGATTAAATTGTTTATTTACAGCATTTAAGCAAAGAACCAGCACACTTGGGTGCAATTTGAAGTGAGAGGGTTTTAAGTGTCTTTGAGCCTGAATTGGCCCAGAATCCTAAGGATTTCCTTATGTTGTAGAATCAAGGTCAAAACTGAATGGGAAGACACCCACCTTTGTTATGCCTTCTGCTTCCTTCCAGGTTAAATAGCTAGTATAATCCTGGCTAGGTTGCTCATTTGGTTGGAGTGTCATCCTGTACACAAAAACGCCAGGGGTTCCATTCCTGGTCAGGGCACATACCTAGGTTGTAGTTCTGATCCTTGGTCAGGGCGCCTATGGGAGGCAACCAATCAATGTATCTCTCTCACATTGATGTTTCTCTCTCTCAAATCAATAAGAATATTTTTAAGAAAAAAACTAGTGTAAGAGGAATAATTTGCATATTATAACCATTCTTCTCCAGTCCTCCTTGGACCTGATGGAAAATGTGGTAACTTGCTAATGGCCATGCTGTCAGCTGTGATAGAAGAGCCAGCTCTACCATGGGAATGTGTATCAGCTGCAGTTATGACTTCTATATTCTGTTCTAACTAGCCTACTGTAGTCTCTCCTTATAAGATGACTGCAGGTATGTTGAGATGTGTGAACTTGACAAACCAGAAAGAAAGCCCCTTCATTTTAATGATAATTCCATTGCAACATATTTGTGTGCCAAGTACGGTTCTAGGTCCTGAGGAATATGGTAGTAAACAAAAGACACAAAAACCTCTGTTTGCATGGTGCTTACATTCTATTGGTGGGGACACAGGCAATAAACAAAGTAAATAAGCATATTGTGTGGTGATAAGAGCTAACAAAAAAATGGAGCAAGGACATGGTATAAAATGTTTCCAGGAGAGGGAAGAGGGGCATGGGAGATGAAGTCTTGGTGTGGACAGAAAAGCTCCCTGTGAATTGTTTTTTGAGTAACAGCCTGAAAAAAGTGAGAGACAAACTACTACACATATGGGTGGGTGCATTCCAGGCAGATAATTTTCTACTCCTGAGCATAGCATGTAGATTATGGGCAACAAAGAGACCATACAAGCCACCTCTGTCTTGTTCCCATGACACGTATCTTTTGATCCTTAAGTACTTTCCCAAAGTCCCAAATATAGTCTCAGAATCTTCTTGAACACCCATATATTCATGTGTTATTGTGGCCAGAAGAAAATAACACAAACTTAGTCACTTAAAACAACACAAATGTATTATCTCCCAGTTCTGCAGTTGGCACTCTATGTGAAATGTAGCTCAGCTGGATCCTCATTTAGAGTATCACAGGGTGAAATCAAGGTGCCAGCAAAACTGTGTTTGCTCCTTACTGGAGGCTTTGGAGATGAATATGCTACAAAGCCCATTCAGGTTTTTAGTCAAATTCAGTTCATTGTAGTTGTGGAACTCCGGACCTTGTCTCCTTGTTGTCTTTCAAGTGAAAGTAAGTTTTTACTCCTAGAATCTGCATTTATTCTTTCTCATGCTTTGCATATGCCCTTCCTTCAGCAACAGCTGATGGAATTCTGCTAACATTTTCAAACTCTCTGACTGCTCCTTCTGCCACATCAGTCTTGCCTCTACTCAGAGATAGTTTTCTGCTTTTAAAAGTTCACATGCACATGGGCCAGGTAGCTCAGTTTGTTAGAGCACTATATAGCATAATCAATACAATATGCTTTAAAAAAAGACCCAGGCAGAAATGAAAGTTACACTAAATGAAATAAAGAAAACTTTACAGGGAACCAACAGTGAAGTGGATGAAGCCAAGAACCAAATCAATGACTTGTAACATAATGAAGGAAAAAAAACATTCGACTTCCAGCCAAAATGGAGGCATAGGTGGACGCACCGTACCTTCACGCACAACCAAGATTGGGACAACAACAATTTAGAGGCAGGATAACACCCAGAACTGATAGAGAATTTATCTGAATGGAAGTCGGACAGCCAGGAAGTTGAAATAGACCTGTTCATCTACACAGGTAGGAGGGGCAGAGACCAGCAGCCGGGCGTGGGTCGTGGCATGGAGAAAAGGGAGAGTTGGGCGCATAAGGCAACTGGGAGCACGTAAGGCATCTGGGGCGTGCAAGATCGCAGTGGGTGGACCCTAAGTACACAAGCGGCAGCTGGCAGACCCAGTAAGGCAGCGATTGTGGAGCAGGGCAGAGCGCGCAACCCAGGATCCCAGGGAAGGGACTGAGGTCCCACGGAGAACTGAGCTACCGCCATTGTTCCCTCTCGACCCTGCCCTCATACACGTCACAATCCAGCGACAGGGGTGCCCAGCCCTGGTGAACACCTAAGGCTCCGCCCCTTCCCATAATAGGAGCGACCAGACCAAAAAAAAAAAAAAGAAAAAAAAGAAAGAGAGAGAAAGATGGCTGAAACAAAAGAACAAATCAGTGCCCCAGAACTCATCCTATTGAGCGACCAAGAGATAGCTAACCTATCAGATGCACAGTTCAAAACACTGGTGATCAGGAAGCTCACGGAATTGGTTGATTTTGGTCACAAATTAGATGAACAAATGCAGGTTACCATAAAAAAAATGAAGGAAAATGCACAGGGAACCAATAGTGATGGGAAGGAAACTGGGACTCAAAACAATAGAGTGGACTAGAAGGAAGAAAGAAACAACCAAACAGGAAAGAATGGAGAAATAAGAATTCAAAATAATGAGGAGAAGCTTAGGAAACTCCAGGACATCTTTAAACGTTCCAACATCCGAATTATAGGGGTACCAGAAGGGGAAGAGATAGAGCAACAGATTGAAAACGTATTTGAGCAAATAATAAAGGAGAACTTCCCCATTCTGGAAAAGGAAATAGACTTCCAGGAAGTCCAGGAAGCTCAGAGAGTCCCAAAGAAGTTGGACCCAAGAAGAAACACACCAAGGCGCATTATAATTACATTAGCCAAGGTAAAAATGAAGGAGAGAATCCTAGAAGCAGCAAGAGATAAGGGGACAGTAACCTACAAGGGAGTTCCCATCAGACTGTCAGCTGATTTCTCAAAAGAGACCTTACAGGCAAGAAGGGGCTGGAAAGAAGTCTTCCAAATCATGAAAGACAAGGACCTATATCCCAGATTGCTCTGTCCAGCAAAGCTTTCATTTAGAATGGAAGGGCAGATAAAGCGCTTCTCTGATAAGGTCAAGTTAAAGGAGTTCATCCTCACCAAGCCCTTATTTTATGAAATGTTAAAGGGACTTATCTAAGAAAAAGAAGATAAAAACATGTATAGTGAAATGACAGCAAACTCACAATTATTAACAACCACACCTAAAACAAAAACAAAAAGAAACTAAGCAAACAACTACAGCAGGACCCAAAGCACAGAAATGGAGATCACATGGAGGGTTAGCAACAGGGGAGTGGGAGGAGGAGAGAGGGGGAAAAGGTGCAGAGAATAAGTAGCATAGATGGTAGGTAGAAAATAGACAGGGGAGGGCAAGAATAGTATGGGAAATGTAGAAGCTAAAGAACTTATAAGTATGACACATGGACATGAACTAAAGGGGGGAGAAGTGGGTGGGAGAGGGTGTACAGGGTGGCGGGGAGTGAAGGGGGGAAATGGGACAACTGTAATAGCATAATCAATAAAATATATTTAAAAAAAGAAAAAATCAATCAGAGCAGCAAGAGGAAAAAAGAATCCAAAAAAACAAGGATAGGCTAAGGAATTTTAGGACAACTTCAAATGTATCAACATTCAAATCATAAGCGTGCCAGAAGGAAAAGAGAAAGAGCAAGAAATTGAAAACTATTTGAAAAAATAATGAAAGAGAACTTCATTAATTTGGTGAAGGAAATAGACATACAATTCCAGGAAGCACAGAGAATCCCAAAGAAGATGGATATAAACAGAACCACATCAAGACACATCACAATTAAAATGCCAAAAGTTATAGATAAAGAAATAATCTTAAAAGCAACAAGAGAAAAGTAGATAGTTACTTACAAAAGAGTTCTCATGAGACTGTCAGCTGATTTCTGAAATCTAGCTGATTTGCAGGCTACAAGGGACTGGCAAGATTTATTTAAAATGATGAAAAGCAAGGACCTACAGTCTAAATTACTCTAGACTGTAACACTATCTAACAACGCTATCATTTAAAATTGAAGAGCAGATAAAGCGCTTTCCAGACAAGGTAAAACTAAAGGAGTTCGTCATCACCAGCCATTATTACAGAAATGTTAAAAGGACTTAAAGAAAAAGAAGCTAAAAACTATAAACATTAAAATGGCAATAAATTCACAACTATCAACAATTGAATCTAAATAACAAACTAAGCAAACAAGAAGAACAGAGATAGAATCATGTCATCAAGCGAAGTTTACCAACTGTCCATCGAATGAACTGGGTAAATGAAGAAAGTCAGTGAACTGTGTTTTTTAGGGCAAGTTTATGTATTTTCAGTGGAGATGTGAATTCTCTGTGTTCCTGATTTTGTGTGCCAAGTGAGGTTCATAGTGCATAATAGAAATTGCTGAGGGATGGCATGGAGGTGACATCCCTAAGTCGCTACCAATAGGCCCTCTACTTCTTGGATACATACATGTGCAAGATCTTGCAAGGTAAGACCCTAATGAGAGAACATTGTGTTCCAAGTAGGGGCACAGCTCCAGTCATGCTGAGGAGCTCAGACACCATCCTGGACTGTAAAGGAGTTTTCCTAAGAAGCTACTCATAGATCTTTATGAAAAAGTAGCATCCATCTCCCTAGCTGGTGTGGCTCAGTGGACTGAGTGCTGGCCTGCAAACCAAAAGGTCGTCAGTTTGATTCCTAGTCTAGGGCACATGCCTGAGTTGCAGGCCAGGTCCCTAGTAGGAGGCACACGAGAGGCAAGCATACGTTGATGTTTTGCTCCCTCTCTTTGTCCCTCCCTTCCCCTCTCTCTAAAAATAAATAAAAACCATTTTTAAAAATTGAAGAAAAAAACGACGATCTCTGTTTCTTCTTTTCATTTTTCTTGGCTTTCTTCGATCTCCTTTTTGTATCTTCATGTGCAAATTAAAGCAATTAGAAATTAAAAAAAATTTAATTCTAATTCCCCAATACTTTTGAGTACATAAATATCACATCACTGTTCTATTTGTTGTGACACAGAAATTCATTCATTTATTGCTACTTGTCACTGTACGAAGCACCGGGGACACAGATATTAAAGTCACATTAGGTATTTGCTGATATAGGGCATTATTATTAATTTTATCACATGAAATAATAGTATTGTGATTAAGTAGGAAAATGTCATAAAAGAGATGTATACAGAAATCCTTAGAGTGGCAGTGTGATGTTTATAATTTATATCGACTATCTCAACAACAAGAAAATACCGTATTTTGCTATGTATAATGCGCACCCACATTCTTGTGCGCATCTTACATGGCATTATTATGCCCATGGCATGTAATCATTATACCCATGTATAATGTGCACCCTTATTTTTCCCTCAAAAATTTGGGCAAAAAAAAAGTGTCCACTACACATGGCAAAATACAGTATTTGAAACAAACATGTGGAACTACTAACAATCGTTAAAATCAAGGTGATACGCATATGGTACTATACTGTTCTCTTTACTTTTCTGAATGTTTGGGTATTTTCAAGATGGAAAGAGAGAAACCTTTGTGTGTGTTTGGGGGGATGCTTTCCAGCAGCACAGTCTATTGCAGGAGACAGAGGTAAAGAGATAACCAGCATCCCGAGTGACAGAGGAAGCCCGGGGTGCTCTAGGCCTACAGAGGAGTCTCACAGTCAGGCTGATTTGGGGAGGGTGGTTGAGGAATGGCTGACCACGCAAAGGTGACCCTTAAGCTAGCTCTTTTTAAAATCCGTTCTATTACAAAAGTAATGCCTGCCCATTGTTGCAATGAGTAAGCCAAGCCGCATGCCGGGAGAGACTGGCATTGCAGGCAGACGGATTATCTGCATCAAGTAACAAAATCGAGAGAAGGAACATGGAACACGGAGGAGACAGAAAGTAGTCCTCAGGCTTGTAACTGAGGACATCACGAGAGAAAGTGACAGGGTATGTGTGATTAGAGTGGATCAATCAGGGTGTGAACTTTACTGTGAAGGCTATGGAGCACTACTCAAGGGTTTTAAGAAGGGGACTGACATGCTCAGATTTGTGCTTTAAGAAAGTTGGGTCTTCCAGCTGTGAGGAAGAAAAGTGACAATGGGGGCCAGGAAACCCAGGTGACATCAGAGGAGGGGACACCTTTATGTAGTGTGTCCCCAGAGGAGTCACCCTCTGCCAATCATCAGGCAGGACTAGATGCAAACAGGTGGCTTTTGTGCTGTGCCAGCCCACAGGGTGTCTTCCTTAAATGAGCTGCCAGCCTGAAGGGGCCCTTTATGGTGTGGCTTTTTGAAAATTGCACAAAGGTGCCCACTGAGTGTGAGAATTACACAAAAGAGCTGCTCCGCTGGGCTGAGGCAGTCCCGTATGGCTTGGTTTGGTACCACGTCTTGCAGCCCCACCCCAACTTGGTTCGGTGCCACATGCCTTGGACACCTGCACACAACCAATCTAGAGTCACCCTGCTTAGGTTTGAATCCCAAATGTGTGACCGTGATGCTCCATGCCTCCTTTTCCCCATCTCAAAGAACTATCCTACAGTTGCTGTGTGGATGAAATAGCAAGCACATAGCAGGGTGCCCATCCCAAAGTCAGTAAGTGTCCAAAAACTCTTGACTGTTATTGTTGTTTTTAAGAGCATGCTTCTGAAATGAGCTTTAAAATGTAAAAGAAGTTTTGAAGTGAGGCTTGCAGAATGATGTGACCATCTTACCAGAGGAGTCTGTTTCAGAATCAGAGTCACTGTCACTATCGTCAGAATAATTCTTGTGTTTTCTTTTAGATGATTTTTTCTTCCTTCTTTTCTTGGACCTTTCTTTTGAGTGACTATCCTTCTTCTTCTTCTTCCTTTCTTCTACAGAGAATACAAATAAAAAACTAACTTCTAAAGAAGTGTTTCTGAGTATTAATTTTATTTTATTTGAAATACTGAAAAAAGAGTATGTGATAGACGATTTGAAGAAAAGCAAAGTCTAATGTTTAACTATTTATAAACTTACTTTTTAACTTGTAAATAAAGAAGCTCCGTATTTGAAACATACCTTCTGAGGCAGTGGGGCCGGGATTTGGTAGCTGGTGTTGAAAGAAAAGCCCTTGGGTGCATCCTTGCCCTGGGACTGTGCCAGTGGCAGCTGTCACTCAATGGCACAGAGGAAAAAAAACAAAACAAAACATACCTTCTGAAGTAGAAGCTGAAGTGGTGCTTTTCTTTGGTTCCTCATCCTCTACTGGTGTATGTTCATCAGAGCTGAATTTAAAGAACATGGTTATTGTAGTGATCATATACTGCAAGTTTGAAAACATGTGGATTATACCTGGAATGGATGATTTCTCTCATCAGCAAGTATTACTTAAATAAAATAGGAGGTGCTTAAGATAAGATACTGCTCTATAGTAGTTTGCTTTTGAAGGATGGAATGGTAACTATTTTTTCCCATAGCTCTTTCTTTTGAAAGAAGAAAGTATTAACTGACCTCATCTTGAAAAGTACATTTCTGATTGCACATTGACTGGAATATTTTCTTTGTGCATATAGACTAATGATGTGATTTGTAAAATGATGGTTGAGGACTGCTCATACACAGACTTATGTCCTTGAAACAATTCTGCCACTTGATAAAATTCTCAAGGGCTCTGACAGTGTCCTTTAGAAGAACCAAGAACTTACCTAGAATTCATCCTTCACTGGGAAAAAATAAGTTACAAAAGCATTTCCCTCCCAATCTCACTCACAAATCTGCAGAATTATTTGTAGTTAGTACTATAAGGATGGCCAAAAGAAGACTTGTAAATAACATACAGTGATGTCTCAATGACTAAACAGTGGAAGGTACACATAAAGAGGCTCTTTGAAGTCACCAGATCAGCTGAGCTCACAGGCCCGAGGTTAAAAAGGCATCAGTCTCCCCCCACACTTTAATACTGTACAGTCCAAACCCGTAGGACTCATGAACATCTAAGCAGTTTTTGCTCTGAGCCACTTTTGGACAAAAATGGCTACATTTTCCCACTCTGTTGTTTTCTTAAACTAGTTCAATGTTTTATAATCTCCTAGTAATAAAGCAGCATTGTTTTCTAAGCTGTAACAGTTGACTTTATTCTTCTACTTTGAAAAATCTTGACTTGTTTGAATGTATATTATATATAAAAGGAGCCTTAATGTATTTGTTTTCATAATTAATATTTTTTGTATTTGTGCTTATATAAGTTTTTAATATAAAGTATTATAGAATTGAAGGTGGAATGCTTAGAATCAAACTTATTCATTTTTATTTTAATCCTCACCCAAAGGTATGTTAATTGATTTTAGAGAGGAAAGGAAAGAGAAAGAGAGAGAGAGAAAGAGAGAGAGACAAAGACAGAAATATCGATGTGAGAAACCTTAATCAGCTGTGCCCTGACCGAGGACTGAACCCACAACCCAGGTATGTGCCCTGAGCAGGAATCAAACCCACAACCTATTGGTGTATGGGATGACATCCCAACCAACTGAGCTACCTGGCCAGGGCAAACCAAAGTTATTCTTTTAAAAAAATTCCCCCTAATTTTTTTTTATTGATTTTAGAGGGACAGGAAGGGGGAGAGAGACAGAGACATCAATTTGCTGTTCAACTTATTATATGTATTCTTTGGTTGATTCTTTTATGTGTCCTGACTGGGACCGAACCCCCAACCTTGGTGTATCAGGACCATGCTCTAACCAACTGAGCTACCAGGTCGGGGCTCAAACTTATTCTTAATAAAAATCACTACATGCTTGGACCATGAAAAAAATAAAGAGCATGGTTATAAGAATCAGAAATGTCGGGGGCTGGTCAAGATGATGGGAGTACCTAAACACGGTACTCAGAACCTCACATGATCACATCAAAATTACAACTAAACTATAGAACAACCATCATTCAAAACCACTTGAAATCTAGCTGAAAAGAAGTCCTATAACTAAAAATAAACTGAAGAAGCCACATTGATACTGGTAGGAGGGACAGAGACACTGAACAGGCTGGTCCCACACCCACATACAGCGGTGAAAAACCGGGAGGGATATCTTCGCTGCAGAGGTCCCTCTCTGAGGAACAAGTGGTCCCAGCCCCACCCAGGCACCCCAGCCCAGGTTCCAGTACCAAGAAGAGAAGTCCCATAACTTCTGGGTATAAAAACCAGCAGGGATTGTGGCTGAGTGTGACATTCCTCTTAAATGGCCAGTGCACAGACTTACTCAGACTCACTCCCTCTGAGCTCCAGTGCTGGGGCATCAGGTCAAAAGGCACCAGAGGCATACGGGGAGGAACTGAACTGACTGGCATCACTGGCATCAGTGAGAGGGCTGGAGGGGCAGCTTTCTCCCAGACAGAAGTGCTGACAAAAGTCATTGTTTCTTTGCTGAGCCCTCTCCACACAGAGCTGGCAGGTGGGTGCCATATCTGAAAAACCATCAATATTTAACAAAATGGACTTTGAAACAAAAGCCATTAACAAGAGACAAAGAAGGATCCAGTACCTCCACTATTGGGTATTAATCCAGAGAAACCCAAAACAGTGAATTGAAAAAACATATACATCCATATGCTTACTGCAGCATTATTTACAATCACCAAGATATGGAAGCAACCTAAGTGTCCATCAATAGATGAATGGATAAAGAAGTGGTACATACATACAATGAAATACGATTCAGCCATAAAAAAGAATGAAATCTTGCCATCTGCAACAACATGGGTGGACCTAGAGGGTATTATGCTGAGTGAAGTAAGTCAGACAGAGAAAGACAAATGCCAGATAATTCACTTATATGTGGGATTTTAAAAAACAAATAAGCAGAACAGAAATGTACTAATAGATACAGAAAACATTGATAGCTGCCAGATAGGAGAGGGGGTTGGTGGGGGGTGGGTAAAAAAGGTAAAGGGATTTAGAAGTACAAATTGGTAGTTACAGAATAATCACAGGAATATAATGTATAGCGTAGGGAATAATGTAATACTATATATGGTGCCAGATGGGTGCTAAATTTATTAGGGTGATCACTATGTAAATTATGTAAATGTCTAATCATGGGATTGTATACCTGAAACAAATATAATATTGTATGTCAATTGTAATTTAAAAAGAAAAAAAAGAATCAGGAAAGTGATAAAATATGGACCACAGAGTATAAAAATATAGAGTTAAAAAGTTTTAGTATCAAACGATTTCCAAGAACTATTAAAAGCAAGCACTGGACTGCTTTTCTAAGAGTATCGGTTAAGGATTTACCACCTTCATGATAATATAGTAATCATTTACACTTGCATAATGCTTTAGAGTTTACAAAGTGCTATTCAAACTGAAATAAGCATGTAAGATTCATATTTTCAGAAGAAAGCACAGGACGAAAGTAAGGCAATGGGAGCCATAAGGAAAGATGAAAGAAAGTGGGGATAAGAAGGCTGTGGGAAGATGTCATAATTTTATTTCTATGTGTGTAAAGGACAAATGGCAGAGCAGCAACTGCTCTGTCTCCCCAGAGCAAGAAGAGCCTCACACACTATGGTATAAACACATTTCTTTCTGTTGTAGAGAATTCTGAAAATGAGTTATTAAAATTATATAACAGTTTAAAAATGAAATTTTCATATCATATACTCTTTTCCTCTGGTGGTCACACTTGAAATAATTTAGGTATCACCTAGAAAATTATTTTTAGGGTTCCTTCCAAATCTAATTCTATTTCAGGTTGTTATAAGAACATCTGTAAGAACAAGTTTCTGAAAATAATGCTTTATCACCCTGTTACAAATTACAAAGTTTACTTGTGAAGCACACTGTCTCAACTCAACCTAAAGTAGATACAGCAGTTTATGAACAGCACCAAGAAGAAAAGAAGTAAGGAAAAAGAAGTATTAAACCTTCAGATAATATTAGATATAGGAAAATTAACTAAACAAAATCATACTGGTATATTAATTTTTAATATTCCTTTGTAGCCCTGGCCAGGTTGGCTCAGTTGGTTGCAGTGTCATCTCCTTTGGATTCAACTCCCTGTCAGGGCACATCCTTAGGTTCTGGGTTCAATCTCCAGTTGGAGCACAAATAAGATGCAACCAATTCCTCTCTCACATTGATGTGTGTCTCTGCTTGCCCTCTCTCAAAATCAATAAACATATCCTTGGATAAGAATTTTAAACATTCCTTTGTAATGCTAAAATCTGGCATGCAATCTGCCATTGAGTTAGTTGAGAAAAAATAATTTAAAATAATATAAATATATTATTTACTTTAATATTGAACCCTTTTATGAATAAGAAATTAGCATCCCGTGAATTACAATGTAAAAAGAACAATTAGCATGGTAAAATCCATTGGCAACATGTTTTAATTCTTAGGTATGTTTCATGTTTTTAAAACTTAAGGGATAGTCCTGACTGGCAAGACTCAGTTGGATGGGCATCCTCCCACAAAGCAAAAGGTCACTGGTTTGATTCCAGGTCAGGGCACATGCCTGGGTTGTGGGTTCAGTCCCGGTCAGGGTACATACAAGAGGCAACTGATCAATGTTTCTTTCTCACGTTGATGTTTTTCTCCCCTTTCTTTCTCCCTCCCTTCCCCTCTCTAAAAATAGATAAATGTTAACAAATGTAAGGGATATAAGAGAATAAATCACAGGAAAGAAGAAAGTGTAAGATATACTTAAAGCTCTTCACTGAATAAAAATTTATCAATAGATTCTGGATTTAACAAATGTTTAAAATTAAAAAATAATTCCACAAATTAGTCTGGTTTAGGATCATATTAGTTAGCTAGGGTTGCCATAACAAAATACCACAGACTTGAGTTGTTAAACAACAGAAATTATTTTTCCTACCATTCTGGAGGTTAGAAATAAAAGACTAAGGTGCCATCAAGGTTGATTTCTGGTAAGACCTCTCTTCCTGACTTGTAGATTCTGCCTTTACCCTGCGTCCTCATGTGGTCTTTCCTCTGTGTGTACCTGTTGACGGGAGGGGTGGAAAGAAATATCTGTCTCTGGTATCTCTTCCTTTCCAGATAAGGATGCCAGTCCTTTCAAATAAAGCCACATCCTTATGTCATCATTTAACCTTAATAACCTCCTTAAAGGCCCTATTATCAAACCCAGTCACTTTGAGGGCTACAGCTTCAACATACTGGGGATGGGGGTGGGGGGGGCACATGTCACAATTCAGCCTTTAACAAGAATTTTTTGGAGAAAGTCCCCATACTTCAGGAGCTCCCAATTCTCCAATCCTCTCTCAATATAGGCTTGTCAATAATTCAATGGTTGAATTCTGTTTCATCCATTTATGTGTATGTGTGTGTGAAACTCAACAGGTACAGTTAAGTTTCCTTTCATATTTTAAACTTTAAATTAATAAAACTTGGTATAAATGTAAACTCAACATTTAGGATTTGATGTTCTGATATCAAATTGTACAGACTACAGGCAGCCCGAGAGGCTGGGCCAGATATGCAGCATGGGAGGCTGTCAAGTGCATCCTCTCTGTGGCATACATGACAATAGTGCCCAACTGCTCATGCCATCTTCTGCAATGTATGACAGAAACAGTTTTACATTGGGAAATAACTTCATTTGTTTATGCATGTTTATAAAAGAAAAAAGGGATCTTTTCAGTTTGGTTAAAACTTCAGTTTTCAGAAACCTAGGAATTAGTAAAGATAGCTTTTTTTTTTTTAAATGAAGCATTAGAAGTAGTAGAAAATAAACGGAGCTCTAAAAAAAAAGTTCCATGTGACAAAAACTGAATTCTATGAGATTCAGGGTTTCTTTTCTTTTTTTCCTTTAGCTCCTTTATGTTTGTCATTTTTTGTTTTAATTTTTGCACTTATTCATAAACCAAAAACAAAACAAACAAAAAAAGAACAGGGGCTCAATTCTCCAAAGTGTAGCTGTTCATGTCTTGTTTTTTTTTTAAATCTTTACAAAATAAATGTATTTGGTTTCATTGTTTGAATACATTATTTTTACTTCTTTATTCAGGAGAAAAGGTACAACTATGCACAGCTGGAACTCAGAGCAATTCCTACCTCAAGAAGCAGGCAATCTCCTCCGGGGGCATCTACTCCCTGCAGTCTCAGTTCTGGAGAAGTGGTCTCTCGCAGTCTGCTCTGTAAATGGGTTCCTTGGTCTAGCTCCCAGTCCCTGCCACCGTGAATGCACCCACAAGAGGTCACTGCAGCTGATGTTTTCACCAGCCCACAAATAAGAGCATGACAGCTATCCCCTCCAGTGGCTTTCTTATGGCCACCCACAGCTACTACCAGCACTGCATGGGCTCCCCTTCCAGTAACAGCTCCTGTGGAGGTGTGAGTCCACTGGGGAAGCCAACCTCCACCACCCTGGTATTCCCAAGGATGAGCTGGATTACTGGTGGGCAAGCTTTTTGGGGATGTTCACCCTCCAGTTCATGACCATAGTGTTGTGAGTCCCAAGAGCATTCAGAATCTCCTCAGGACTCTAGCAGCATGATCACCTGTGACCTGGGTTGGGAGGCCAGAACCCAACAGCCCAAAGGCCAGCCTGGCAAAAACAAAGCCAGGCCCCCATACTGAGCGGCCACCACCAGTCACCAGACTTCCAGAGGCGCTAGGCTCCTCCCCCACTCTCCTCTTCTACCCCCTTGTCCCTCCCCACCCCAGCATAGACTTGGCAGGCTACAGCTGGCGGAAACAGCTGGGTTTTTTTATATCAAAACAGCAAAACACCAAAAAGGAGGTGAGAGAGTCCTGTTCTTTGCTATCCAAGCCACATGTGAGCCTTCCTGACACCCTGTAATGGTGTGCTTTTCACCAAGTGGAAAATAAATGACAAACAGCCAGCAAAGAAAAAAAAGAAGGAAAAGTAAACACACAAATAACAGCACTTCTAATATATGAGTATAAGAGCCAATGGAACCTACCAGACTGTAAAGACACAGAGTCCTTAAGGCATAAAGCATAAAATTAAGGCACACTATTATGTGCTGCCTACCTAGACATTTGCAGTCAGGGCCTCCAATGGCCTAACTGCAAATTCCCCTCCCCAGTCAGCTCCTGCAGATGTGGGCCCCTAGCCAAACAACCCTCTTTATCAAAGGAACCAGGAATAGTTCCAGATTATCCTTGGGTAGTGAGTCTTAATACCTTGCCAGCCTCTGGATCTCATTGGTCGAGTGTCAGGTGTCCTGTGTTTAGTCTCCCCATAACCCTAGGGAAGTCATCCCTTCCTCACCAACAGGGTGAATAGGACACCATTAAAATGGTCCTTACTACTAACTGGTTTCATCTGTACTCTTAAGATAAATTATTTATCTTCTACATGCACAAATGCAAATTTCATACATGTTGTTCTTACATATTTTGGTTAAGATTCTAAAACAAGTTGTTTGATTTTTGATTGACAGACTGGGGGCAACTTTCTGAAACATTTAACTTGGAGAGGTGGGTCTCCACTAATTGAGGGCAGTTTTTACCATTTCTGCTCCCAGGCATGAAACCCTAATAGCTAATGTGCAACCTCCAAAAGCTAAGGAAACCATGGAAACCTTCCTAGTACATTGGCAAAACCCTTCCCCAGGCCTGCGTGGCTTGCAGCCTACCTGACAGGAGTGTGGGTATTAGTGTAAACAAGCCGCCATTACAATTGTGGAATATGTATTACGTTCCAGGTAGTAGATAATTACAACACTAAAAATGTCAGCACTATTTTTATCTCCTTTTTACAGGTGAAGAAATGAAGCTTAGAGAGGTTAAGGAACTTTCCCAATGTTTTGACTTTGTTAATTAACATTTGTTAAGTGGATGGTGAGGCAAAGTTCAACAACAGACCATAACAGTAACTGAAATAGTTTTTATTACTCACAGATCTGGGAGGAAGTACACAGTGTGACTGGAGGGTCCACATAGGGAGGTCAAGACAGAGTGTAGGCAGAGAATGGACCTGGGCATATACCTTTATTAGGGTCTATGAGTGGCGTGCTTTAGGCTTCCCAGGCTCGGACCAGATCAGCCCATTTAAACCAAAAGAGTGAGATTTTGCTCAGCCCTGGGGGATCATATTTAAGGGGCCCATACAGCATACAGGTGCTGGGAAGCAGTGGAGACAGTTGACCACAAGGGTTGCTGGGGAAGTGGTATCAGGAATTACATTTGCTTGTGACTCTGGCAAGCTGCTATCTAGGGCATGTGGTTGCATGAGGGAGGTAATGTCAACGTAAGGTCCCTGAAAGTCACTTGGCCAAACAAAATGGATGCCAAAGTAGCAATACCATGGAGTAGCTTAGCTAAACTGTCCACACCCAGTCACACAGGTATTAAGTGGCAAAGCAGGGCTTCAAACTCAGTTATAAACCTGCAACTATCCTTTTTCTCACTATGCTTTATTACCTCTCACTGACAGAAGAAAAAAGAACCATCAAGACATGTTGCAACTGCTGTAATTTCAACCTACCCCTCAATACCTGGAATGTTTTTAAATTTCTCATTTTTAACACATTCAAGGCACTTAGTATGCTACCTGACACATTCAATAAACATTAGATATGAATACTTACACAGCAATAATTATAACTCTTTCTTCTCCTTCTTAAACTATTTTTCCACTCCAATACTCACTTTCATTAAAGAAAACTAATCTCACCCTCCCCTCCTTCCTCTAGTGGAAGATAGAGACAACTTAACAAGATCTTTCTCAGGGTAGCCTCCTCTGCATTTTAGCACATCACTTTCCCAACATTCATCCAATCATGTCTTTAGAGGAAGGTTTTTCTACTTTCCAATTTAAACCTTTAACTTCAATTCTTCCCAACTCTCTACAAAGAATTTCCATTTACACATCCTGTTATCATCTGCAACCAATCAATATTCATTCAACAAGCAATGGTTGAGCTCTTACTAAATGATAAATACAGCAAATTTTATGATGAATAACTCACAGAACTCCTCCTTTCCACTAAGTGTAGTGGAAAATAAAAACTTGTTCAAAAATAAGAACACAAAACAAATAAATGCTATACATAGGTCTGCAAGCCTTGTCCATGTCTGCTGTAAGACCAGAAGTGGAAGGGGGTGAAAGGAGACCAGGGCACTGTGTGAAGAAGGGGACCATGGGTAAGTGAGAATTAAGGAAGGAAAAAGGCAAATAAAGGGCTGCCATGGACAGACTGAAGAAAAAAATGAAAACGGGTGCAAGGAAGGTAGAAGGAAGCGAAAGGCAAATGGTCCAAAGTCGGGGGAAAGATGAAACAGACTCAGAAGGCAGGTGCACTGAGCAAAGGCGCATCATTCTCACCGACCTCCTCCCTGTCCTGGTCCAGGAGGCTAGGCCAAGGCTTGTAGCTCCTGCAGGGATCGCAACAGGCAGTCGAGGAGGCAAAAGCGAAGCAGGTGTTGCTCGACACTAAGACCTATTCTCCCTAAAGATAACTTGAACCAGGGCAGTAGAGCCGGTTTTGGTAACCTTGGCTGCAGCCACCCAGCTGAGGCCTGAGGCCATTTGGATCCCTTGACCAAGAGCAGGAGTGCCTGGGAGAGTGGTAGCTCCCTCAGGGGAACTCGTGGACTTGTTGCACTCCAGGTTCCTGGACAAAATGCGACACTTTGCCCAAACCCTGGAGCCCGGAGCCCTCCCACTATCCCACCGGGCAGCGGGCAGCATACCAGCGCCATTGTTGTTGCGAAAATAGGGAACCGCCTCCTAAGCCTGGGAACACGCCTAATTCTCAGAACCCACCACTGCGCAATCTCATAAAGCTAAGGAAGCCGTGGAAGTCTTCCCGGTACATCAGGAAAACTCTTCCCCAGGCTTACGTGGCTTGTAGCCTACATGAAAGGAGTGTGGGTATTAAACAAGCCGCCTTTACAATCGGTTCCGGGTATCCTTTTGGTTCCACCTAGGGCCCGCTAGCTCCAAATTGAACTGGAGACTATGTCTTCTGAGACTTGTACTTGAAATAACTGAAGAGAAGGATGATCACAGAATGTGTTTCACAGAATGGCCCTATCAACAATACAGTCAATTTTGCTTGTGTTTCAGGTGCTTTCTGTGCATACATGTGTTACATATTCTGTACTATTGGGTGCTTACTGTGTCTCATATATGCATATTTATATATATGTATGTATAAATAATATAACAATATGTATAAATAAAGTATGTGCATACATATATACATGGTAGAAAACAGGATGGGGCAAAAGTAGTTTTACAGTTGTTTGTATGGAAAATAATACAATAATTAGTAACTAATACAAGAATAAACTGTGTGTTTCATGTATTCACAAACTGTAAACCTACTTTTGCCCCACCCTGTATATAGTAATGGCTCAAATCTAATTACTTATACGTGAATTTCAAAGTGCCTGGGAGGTCCTTACCCCCATACTCCCCACACATTGTTCAAGGGTCAACTGTACATATTTTTAAAGTCTATCTTTAATTAAAAGACAAATCTAAATGGGATAAGAAAAGCCACAAAGTATTCAAAGTATTTCCTAAGCAGCTGACAGTGTGTTTTAGTGTAAAATTTAGCAAAAAGAAATAATACAGTAGGCCCACTTACCTTTCAATTTCAGGCATACAACAAATAATGTTTCAGTATAAGTATTCCCATACAATAATAATGCAACATGACATTTGCACTGGCTCTTTCCCTTAGTTCACTCTGTTCTCAGCTCATACATCATCTTTTCAGAGAGGCAGTCCCTGAACACACTATCTGCAATAGCATCCTCATCATTCTCTATTACTTTACACTGTTTACTTCATAGCACTCATTACTTTCTATATTTAGGTAATATGTGTATTATATGTCTCCCTAAGTTTCATGAAGACTGAGAGTTTATTTTGATGACAACGGTATCCACAGTGCCTAGGACATTGTGTGGCATGGAGTAGATACTAAGTGATGTGTATTTAATGAATAAATGAATGGATTTTTGTTGTGTCAGGGTTTATAGGAGTTTCATTCCGTCACATATTCATAATCAACCTTGTTGTTTAGTTTTAGCCCTTCATTTAAATATATTGACTCACTGTAAAATGTCCACTCTTAATTCTTTATTTTGACTCATTTCTTATTTTATTTCATATTATTAAGTAATTTTTTCACAAAGGACTCATGGGTATTATAGTCCCTCAATTTTTTTTCATAACTGAAATATCAAACTATTTGCTTTTTTAGATAGAATGCATTATTACAAGCAATCATCAACTCCTTCTTTACCAGAAGGGTTATATATCCCTATCCAATTGACTCCGGAATGTTTTAAGATGAAAAAGAGAATTAATAATATTAAACAAGTCGCTTAAACAGAGAGTTGTTGGGCTTAAGCAGAAAAGGGGCTGGTGATGAAAAAGCAAACATATTTAGCACTTATTGGGTTCCAGACACTCATTCATTCAACATCAGGTAACCATATCTGTCTACCATTTATTGGGTCAGGATAGGCTTCACAAATAAGATAGTGCTTGAGTTGTGTCTTTACAAAAGATCAGACACTTACCAAACAACAGGAGAGGTAAAATGTTGATACAAAAGGAATGGTTATTCCAGGCTCAGCTGCCAGGTACAGACACGGAAGCATTAAACACCATATCATATTTTGGCAATCATAAGCAGTTTGGCACTATATGTATCCTCAAAACAACTCTATAGGAAAGAATTATTACTCTGGCTGATGTGGCTCAGTGTATTGAGTGCTGGCCTGTGAACCAAAGGGTTGCAGGTTTGATTCCCAGTCTGGGCACATGCCTGGGTTGTGAGCCACGTCCCCAGTGGGGGCACACGAGAGGCAACCAAACATTGATGTTTTTCTCCCTCTCTTCTCCTTCCCTTCCCCTCTCTCTAAAAATAAATAAACAAAATCTTCTTGAAAAATAAAGTGTTATTATCCTTATTTTATAAAAGAAGAATCAGGCCCAAGGTTATACTGCTATTGACAATACCAGAATCCCAACCAACATCTGTTTCTCAAGTCTTTGTTTTTTCCAATATGCCCTACCGTGGTTTCTTTTTTTTTCTTCTCCTTTTATGCCAGACCGGTAATATGCTAATGTCATAACAAGGTTTGAGAGAGGCACATCCTACACAGATCATTAACATCTAACCATCATGCTTATGAATTAGAAAAGGATCATAGTTTCTTCTTATACTTGTGTAGTGGCCCTACTAAATCTGTGAAGCTAAGTATAACTCAGAGGAAGGTCTTTAGGATGAAATGAATGTCATTTTTTCTCTATCATCATCAATTAATATATATTAAGCACCCACAAGATTCCTGACATTTTAATGTAGGAAAGGACAGTTGCCACCTTCATAGAATTCATAACAAAGTTCAAATAAGGCAAGGAAACACATGGTTCTGAAACAGATTTCATTATTAGCCAGTCAAAAACCTTTCTAGAATGTCAATTGATACTTCCAAATCTATTTGATATAGGTTCTTCTTTTTTAAACCTACTGAGTGTGAAGTGGGGCTAAGCCTGAAGATAAAAAGAAAATGAAAGGCGAAATTAACTTCTTGATAATCAGAAAATTAATGAAGCTTTCCAGAGACCTTGTCCCAAAGGCAAATATTAAGGCCACTCAAGTTTCTTGGACTACTCTGCCTTCCTACAAAAAAATTCGTTTCCTACTCATTGGATCCCCTTTAATTATAAGTAGCTTTTAAACTTTAGTTTAGTTTTTGCTAAGTTATGGGTGAAGAACATGGATAGAAGGGAAAAGAAGGTTTCCTGTGCTTTGAATTAACAAGTCTTCATCATACTTCAGCTGAGTCTCCACACTTTTAAAGCCTATTCAGAAAAAGGACAAAAAAGCAAGGCAATCCTGTGGGTGGTCTTGGTGCTGTTCATGCTGGTCAGCAAAAGAAGTTGTATTGTGTCTTCAAATTTACTGAGAGGTAAGCAACACAATTTGATATCAAGAGTGGCAGCTGCTGCCACTGTGATCTGTATTTCAAAGTTAAGTCACGTTTTAGTTTTAGTCAACTTTGCATTTTAGTTTTAGTCAACTTAGCTGCTTAAAGATAAATAGATCCTAAACTTTTGAGATGTACTTTATCCTAATACCATATGATTTCACATATATATGGTATTTAAATAATAAAATAAACGAACAAACAAAATTGAAAGACTCATAGACACAGAGAGCAGACTGGTGGTTGCCAGAATAGAGGGGTGTTGAAGAACTGGGTGAAAGGTGAAGAGATTAAGAAGTACAAATTGGTAGTTACAAAATAGTCAAAGGTATGTAAAGTACACCATAAGGAATATAGTCAATAATACTGTAATAACTATGGATGGTGCAGGGTGGGTACTGAAAATGTAAGATGGAACACTTTGTAAAGTATATGATTGTGTAACCACTATGCTGTATACCTGAAACTGATACAAAGTAATATTGAATGTAAACTGTAATTGAAAAATAAAATTTTAAAGTTCTTTTAAAAAGATGTACTTTGTTTTATTTCCCTTTTTTGCTACTAAATTTTGGGGGAGTATGACTCAAGAATGGTTATTAATCTTCTAAGTAGTTTTGTTAGGTACTCAGTTGTCAGAAAAATACTACCATTTGGTTTAGTTTCCTTTATAACAGTACACTCTTATTTCCCATGAAATGTGTTTATATTCAACAATGAAACTTTCATAATTTTAAGTCCTCATAAAAAAAACCAATGATACAACAATTACCACATGATTTTTCCCAAAATATAAAATTTTGGAGAAGAAACTAAAGAACATTATGTGAATTTTTTATTTCTGTGTGAAAATGCAACTGTATTATACTACTTTGATATTGTGCTATGTGGATTTACTCTATTGAGGAGAATGTAGAATACACTGGGTATGGATAGATGATTATATCATTGTCTGATTTTATGCTGAAGAAAATAAGATATAGTTAGGTTTGTTTTTATCCTGATGGACATTTTCAGTAAGGTTTTTGTAGGAAAGAAGCACAGGGATTGACTGAAAGGTAAACAGGTGCAAATTCAAGTTTTTAGAAACTGATGCAATATTATTCTATACATATTTTTTAAAAAGAAAATGATACCAATGAGTCCTTTTATTGTCAAAGAAAAAAAAAACTACTATTTTGGTTCCTTAGTTGAATATGATCATTAACCAACCTAAAGGGAACTATTTTACTCTCCAGACACCAATCCCCTTGCATCATTCATCTTAGTACTCAGTTGGAAGGGTATTACTTAAAGATTTTCTTAAAATTACCATAACTCAGTTATTCATTCATTAAACAATATTGAACACCTACTATGTGTCTGACACTAAAGCTCTCTGAGGAGGAATGCTATGTAAATAAAAATAATAAATCAGGACTTCCTGTCAAGAGGGCAGTATAGGTAAACACGGCTTGCCTCTCCACACAACCACATCAAAATTACAACTAAAATATGGAACAACCATTACTCAGAACCATCAGAAATTGAGTCAAATGGAAGTCTGGCAACTGTGGAATTAAAAAGCCGCATCCATCCAGACTGGTAGGAGGAGCCCAAATGCAGAATGGGCTTGTCCCTCTCCCATGTGTGGTGGATAAAAATTTGGGAGGGATATCTCAGTAGTGAAGAGTCCCAACCCCACAACAGGGCCACCACCCCAGGGTTCCAGTGCCAAGAAGATAAGTCCCTACAACTTCTGGCTGCAAAACCAGCAGGGACTGAGTTGGGGAAGAAATTGCTGGAGCCCCAAGCAGTTTCTCTTAAAGAACCCACACATGGACTCACCTACTCAGACTCATTCCCTCTGAACTCCAGAATTGGAGTAGCAGCTTGAAAGGTACCAGTGACATAAAGGGAGGAACTGAAGTGTCTGGCATCAAGGCAAACAGAGGCCATTGCCCTTTTTCTAAACCCTCCGCTCCCACAGAGCCAGTAAGCTGGTGACATATCTGAAACTCTGCCAATCTTGCTAACACTGTTTAACCCACCTTGGAGATCTCCAGAGACTCTGCCCCACCCAAGTTATGGCCCACCCAAACTGCCTTTCCATATGAATGGCTGGTCTTGGTTCATGCTTCACAACTTTCTAAATCCTCTCAAACAAGGAACAGCTGGGCTCAGTGAGACCCAATCCTAGCATTAGCAGCAGCCAGCCTATATTCACAGCTTGATTTGCCTGGGAATCTCCAAGACTCGCAGAAGCAGCAGCCTTCTCAGATTGTTTTATAGAAGGCAGGGTAGCCCTGGGAAGAACACAAGTTAGGACTGACCTTGGTCTGCACCACTCAGGAAACCCCAGGGCCAGTGCACCCAGTGGACAGCTACAGACCATGTCAGAGAACCACCACCCTGCCCCTACACAGCTGATCCTCCACAAAGGGCAGAGGTTGGTGGTAAGTGGTCACAGTCGATCCTTGCATCTGACTGACCTGGGTAAATCCCTCTCCTTGACCTGCCAACACCAAGGCTCAACTACAAGAGGAGGGTACACTCAGCACGCAAAAAGGGCGCACCTTGAGTACCCAGTTTGGGTGATGGGGAGGCTGTGCCACTGGACCCTACAGGACACGTACTACATTAGACCCACTACCAAGACACAGAGTCATAGCTGCTCTACCTAGTACAAAGAAATAAACACAGGGAGGCTGACAAAATGAGGAGACAAAGAAACATGGCCCAAATGAAAGGACAGAACAAAACTCCAGAGAAAGAACTAAATAAAATGGAGATAAGCAATCTATCAGATGAGGAGTTCAAAATGTTGCATCCAGCAAATGCGAGAACAAATATTGGAGACTTTCAGGGTATCAAAGATGTTGCTTTATTGGCCAAGTTTAACCTGCGCAGGGGCGAACTCTCAAAGTGTCCGGAGACACGGTACCCACAAGGGCTGCAGACGAGAGTCGCGCCAAGCGCTTACAGCTAAGTCCTTATATAGGGGTTTTGGCACGAGCAAGCAAGCGTTTCACAGAAGCTGATGTGGCAGTTAGCTATTTGCTTACAGAGACCGTGCGCGGGAACAGAGTAAAATTCAAATTTTTAAAACTAAACAAAGCATTGCTTATCTAGCATACCCAGGGGAGAACATCTGCACAACACAGGACGTTTGCTCAACTACATCCTGCACTCTGTCTCCCTTGTTAGTTCCTTTTAGCTACAATGCGGTTCCTGTTTACTAAGGTCACATTTAGTTCTTAATTTCCTTGTTCCCAACACAAAACACTGGTTTTAAGGATGCTCAAGGAACTTAGTGAGGACCTCAGCAGCATAAAAAGGATCCAGTCAGAAATGAAGGACTCACTAATTGAAATAAATAACCATTTACAGGGAAATAACAGTAGAGTAGATGAAGCTGAGAATCAAATCAATGATTTGGAACACAAGGAAGCAAAAAACAACCAATCAGAACAACAGGAAGAAAAAAGAATCCAAAAACATGAGGATAGTATAAGTAGCCTCTGGAAAAACTTTAAGAGGTCCAACATTCGCATCATAGGGGTGCCAGAAGGAGAAGAGAAAGAGCACAGAATTGGAAATCTATTTGAAAAAGTAATGAAAAAAACCTTCCCTAATTTGGCATAGGAAGTATACATGGAAGTTCAGGAAGCACAGAGAATCCCAAACAAGAGAATAAAAAGGGGCCCATTCCAAGACACATCATAGATAAAGGGTCAAAGGTCAAAGATAAAGAGAGTATCTTAAAAACAGCAAGAGAAAAGTAGTTAGTTACCTATATGGGAGTTTCCATAAGACTGTCAGCTGATTTTAAAAAAATGTTGCAGGTCTGATTGGTAAGACATATTCAAAGTCATGAAAAGTAGGGACCTACAGCCAAGATTGCTCTACCCAGCAAAGCTATCATTTAGAATTGAAGGGCAGTTAAACAGCTTCCCAGACAAGAAAAAACTAAAGGAGTTCATCATCACCAAACCATTATTATATGAAATGATAAAGGGACTTATTTAAGAAAAAGAAGATCAAAACTATGAACAATAAAATGGCAATAAATACATACCTATCAACATTTGAATCTAAAAAACAAACTAAGCAAACAAGAAGAACCAAGACACAATCATGGATACAGAGTGTGTTTTGATGGTTGCCAGACAGGATGGAGGTGTGCGGGAATGGGTTAAGAGGTGAGGGCACTAAGGAGTACAAATAGGTGGTTTCAGAATAGCCATGGGGATGTAAAGTACAGTATAGGAAATGGAGTAGGCAAAGAAGTTATACACATGACCCATGGATATGAACAATGGTGTGGGGACTTCCTGAGGGAGTGGGGGGTGCTGGGTGGAGGGGTGCAAAGGGGGAATAATCAGGACAACTGTAATAGCATAATCAATGAATTACAATAAGAAAATAAATAAATATAAGCAATAAATTAATGCCCTGGCCAGCATGACTCAGTTGGTTGAGCATTGTCCCGCAAATCAAAAAGATGCTGGTTCAGTTCCCAGTCAGGGCACATGGGTTATGTGCCTGGTCCCCAGGTGGTGTGCATGAGAAAGGCAACCAATCAACATTTTCTCTCCCTCTTTTTCTCCCTCCCTTCCCCTCTCTCTAAAAATAAATAAATAAAATCTTTAAAAATAATAATATAAATCAACAATGAAGGTGTTAACATTATTCATCATTCAAAATACAGCTGAAATGTTAACATTCAGTTTGCTATTCCCTTTTCTGTGTTCTATACCTTGTACAAACACTTCTGTCCATGTTTGGGTGTCCCTCTACTGGGCTCTTTGAAAAGGTAGAGATCTTGGCTTATTCATTTTTGCATTCCTCAGAACCTAGGATAAGATTTGGTATAGCTCAAACAAGCTGGTCAGTGCCAGTTGAAATTGAGGAATTAACATAGTACTGCATCATTTAGTTGTCAATTGAGAAGATAGTACTTGTCCAGACACTAGATTGACTTCTTAAAAATAGTTAATGTATTTGTTGTCTTGTTATCGTAGTTTTACTACTACAATTTGATAAAATCTATTTTACTTATTAGGTTATATTTCAACGTGTTTTATCATCTAAGAAACAGGCTAATAGAGCAGTTTCCAACTTGGAGAAGAAATGAAACCCAAACACTTTCAAAGTTTTTACGCTGTAGATGCTTACACTGAATTTAGATTAAAGTGTCTAGCGCCCCTTGCATCGCCATCGCAGTGACTGCGCTATCCCTATTTTTCCCGTTCCTTTTTCCCACTCTTTCGCCCTCCGGAAAAGGCCGAATATTCCAAGAGCTTCCTAGTTTTCCTCTAGCCCCTTACGGAAGGAGCCGAAGGGTGAGTGTGGCTCCGAAGCAGGCGCGCCTGGAGCTGGGGCCCTTCCGGAAAGACCCGAAATGTGCTCGGAAGTGTAGGGAGACTTCGACTTCAGTGCTTCGCCCCCGCGCTGTGCCCTCTGTCGGCGGCGTAGGGCAGCGGTTGCAGCGGTGGCAGCAGGAGGCGGCAGCCGCGTCGACGTCGCCCAAGACTGGAGCGACGTTTAAAGAAGGAGCCGAATAGCCGCGGAGTCCGGCCTCTTGTTGTTGGAGGACTCCCACCCATCGGCGCGGCCTGACGAGGAGAAGCGGCGGCACGGGGAAGCAGGTGAGGACCCGGCCCCGACCCGGGAGGGGCGAGGGGTGCGCTGCTTCCTCCATCCCTGGGCCGTGCCTGTGTCTGCATTCTCCCCATTTGAACCAGGAAGCGCCCAAGTTGGAGGCTTCGCTTCTCTGGTCCTTTCTTTGTGTGGGCCCAGGAGTGAAGGAGGGGGCGAACCAGGAAGGCCGCGGCGCGGTCCCCTTCGCCGTCAGGGGCCCGGGGGCTGCCGGTGCCCTGGGTAGGCCTGGAGCGTGGGGAGCCCTCCACAGATATCCGCTTGGCTTTTTCCTTGCCCCTCTGCCTGCCTTTTTGTGCTTTCTTTCTCCTTCTTGCCCCTACTTTGATTTAGAGCCTTTCTGCCGGGCCCACCCTCCCTTCCGTCCCCTTCCGTCCCCTTCCCAGGGCACAACAATGCCGCCTGCTCGGCCTTATCCCCTCCCAGCACCTCCACCCTCCTCTTCGCCACCTTCTACTTTCCCCAGCTCGTCTTATTACTCCCGCCCTCACTGTGCTGCTCCTACCGTTGGTGTTTGCAAGAAGCTACCTTTTTGCTTGAATTGGGGTTAAAAACCTAGGTTGCAGCCAACTGGGTGTAAATGGGGAAGAGGGGGTGGAGGAAGGAAGATGGGGTTCAGCTGCCGCAGGGAGCCGCGTGTTGGTTTGTTTCACCCCTCGCGCAGGGCGTTTTGGCTTTTCCACCATCGCCTGCCCCCAGTGAAGGATTTCTCTGCCAATGTTGCGGAATGGCTTTTGCAGTCAGGTCGCAAATCTTAGGGTAGGTTCAGACTGATTTGTGTTGTTCCTGGGCCCACCCTAAGCGGGAGGAGGAGGAAACCTAAACAAAATGAAACCAACTCCCAGTGTCACCGGGACACATCCATTTAACTCCTGTCTCCATTGGAAAAAACCATTTGCAAGTGACAAAAATTGTGGAATCGTGTTCAGAAAACCCATCTATTGACTAAAAAGTGACTTCTTTCGCAATTCCCGTATTTCTGAAGACCTGGTTACTGGCTCGCTGTCCAAAGGTCACCCTTTCTGATGAATTCATTTATAGTAACCTGGAATTCCTTGGTGCTGTTAATGGGCAATGTCTTATTATTGATGATGATTTAAATCCTTGCTCTCTAGACTTCTCATTTACTTTTTGTTTTTAAGCTGTAATTTTGAAATATTGAGAAGATATTTGAGATGCCCTGCCTTCCACGTGTATATAACTTAAAGCTCTGTAACAGTGGTACTATTTTGGTAACTCTAAAGGGACAGAACATTAGCAATAAAAGTGTTTCCTTACCAAAAGTACTTATCAGCTAATGTGAATTAGCTGATAACTGAATATCAGCTGACACACAACTGAATATAATTATTATTTGGAATATCTATTGAGAAGTGCAAAACACGTTTTGGGGGTGGTACACAGCAATGCCATTTACTGACATCCCCTACCATATTTCTAAAGTAATGTCTGCTCTGTTCCAATAAGTTTGTTTACATTCTCACTAACCCATTTGATGTGAAAAAAGTTCTCATACCAATGCACATAATTCTTTATAAACAAAATGTATTTGTGCAAATAAGAATTAAGAAATGGTAAACTTTCCTTTTCCTTTGTCTTATTTTTTAAGTAGCATTTGTTTACTTCATTTGGCACTCTTTAACATTCCACCTCTGGAGATTGTAAGAGCAGAGAGGTGAGGGGAAAGAGAAACGGGAGGAAGAAAGGAGAGGGTACCGAAAGGTGTTTAATGGTGCTGAGGCACTGCAATTTAAATAAGAACAGAAGCATAATGGGAAGTTTAGAGGTAATACTTTTCAGTGCTTATAAATGCTGATTCAGTCGTTGGCTGCAGGGAGTAGCTTTTGAATATGTTCTTGAAGATAAGTTCAAATTTAAGAAGAGTATATATTTCAGACACCAAGATTTTCTGACATTTAAATCATTCATTTACAGGTGAAATAAGTTTTATGTGTTCATGAGGCAGATTTTTCTTAAAGTTTTAGGACAGCTAAAAATGAACTGTTCTTGAAGAAAAAAAAAGAAAATTGGAACTAAGGAAATTAATTCTAATCTTTAAAAATTGCTTAGTGGTGATGCATGTATTTGAGATTCAAAGGAAGAGATTACTGTCCACATCTGTAGATCAATTTAAAACTTGCTTGTTTCTTCATAGGGTGAAATCATGAAATTTGATACATGGTCCAAAACCCAATCCATATGAACAATTTATATAAAAGCCAAAAAGTTTTGCCAAACTTTGGTTAAAACTTGCACGAACTGACCTGACTAGTATGGCTTAGTGGGTCCCTGGTTGATTCCTAGTCAGAGCACATTGCCTGGGTTACAGGCAAGGTTCCTGGTTGGGGGCATGCCAGAGGCAACTGATTGATGTTTCTCTGGGGTATTAATGTTTCTCTCCCTCTCTTTCTCCTTCCTTTTTTCAGTCTCTAAAAATAAATAAAGGAAATATTTTTTAAAAACGTGAGCAAACTATTTAATGATGCTGCAGCTAAAATTCTGAATGATAAAGTACTTTTGTTTTCTTTCCTAATCTTCTTTCATCCTGTCTTCCCTTTCTCTTACAGGCATGGAGAGTAGAAAACTGATTTCTGCTACAGACATTCAGTACTCTGGCAGTCTGCTGAACTCCTTGAATGAGCAACGTGGCCATGGACTCTTCTGTGATGTTACCGTTATTGTGGAAGACCGAAAATTCCGGGCCCACAGGAATATTCTTTCCGCTTCTAGTACTTACTTCCATCAGCTCTTCTCAGTTGCTGGGCAAGTTGTTGAACTGAGCTTTATAAGAGCAGAGATCTTTGCAGAAATTCTCAATTATATCTATAGTTCTAAAATTGTTCGTGTTAGATCAGATTTACTTGATGAGTTAATTAAATCAGGGCAGTTATTAGGAGTTAAATTTATAGCAGAGCTTGGTGTCCCATTGTCACAGGTTAAAAGCATCTCAGGTACAGCTCAGGATGGTAATACAGAAAACTTACCTCCTGGTTCTAGTGACAAGAACCTTGAAATACAAAAATCAAAAGACGAAGCCCAAGATAACGGGGCCACTATAATGCCTATTATAACAGAGTCTTTTTCCTTATCTGCTGAAGATTATGAGACAAAAAAGATCATTGTTACTGATTCAGATGATGATGATGATGACGTCATTTTCTGCTCTGAGATTCTGCCTGCAAAGGAGACTTTACCAAGTACCAGTGCAGTGGCACAGGTCCAGCCTAGCCCAGGCTCTGTTGCTATTTCAGATGTCACACCTTGTGCTAGCAATAACTCTCCCCCCTTAACAAATATCACACCTACTCAGAAACTTCCTACTCCTGTGAATCAGGCAACTCTGAGCCAAACACAAGGAAGTGAAAAATTGCTGGTATCTTCAGCCCCGACACATCTGACTCCTAACATTATTTTGTTAAATCAGACACCACTTACTACACCACCAAATGTCAGTTCTTCACTTCCAAATCATATGCCTCCTTCAATCAATTTACTTGTGCAGAATCAGCAAACACCAAACAGTGCCGTTTTAACAGGAAACAAGGCCAATGAAGAGGAGGAGGAGGAAATTATAGATGATGATGATGACACTATTAGCTCCAGTCCAGATTCGGCCGTCAGTAATACATCTTTGGTCCCACAGGCTGATATCCCCCAAAATACCACTTTTGATGGATCACTGATACAGAAGATGCAGATCCCTACACTTCTACAAGAGCCACTTTCCAATTCTTTAAAAATTTCAGATATAATTACTAGAAACACTAATGATCCAGGTATAGAATCAAAACATCTAATGGAGGGTCAGAAGATCATTACTTTAGATACAGCTACTGAAATTGAAGGCTTGTCGACTGGTTGCAAGGTTTATGCAAATATCGGTGAAGATACTTATGACATAGTGATCCCTGTCAAAGATGACCCTGATGAAGGGGAGGCCAGACTTGAGAATGAGATACCAAAAACGTCTAGCAGTGAGACAGCAAACAAACGTATGAAAGTAAAACATGATGATCACTATGAGTTAATAGTAGATGGAAGGGTCTATTATATCTGTATTGTATGCAAAAGGTCGTATGTCTGTCTGACAAGCTTGCGGAGACATTTTAACATTCATTCTTGGGAAAAGAAGTATCCTTGCCGTTACTGTGAGAAGGTATTTCCTCTTGCAGAATACCGTACAAAGCATGAAATTCATCACACAGGGGAGCGAAGGTATCAATGTTTGGCCTGTGGCAAATCTTTCATCAACTATCAGTTTATGTCTTCACATATAAAGTCAGTTCATAGTCAAGATCCTTCTGGAGACTCAAAGCTTTATCGTTTACATCCCTGCAGGTCTTTACAGATCAGACAATATGCATACCTCTCTGATAGGTCAGGCACTGTGCCTGTGATGAAGGATGATGGTATTGGGTATAAGGTTGATGCTGGGAAAGAACCTCCAGTAGGGACCACATCCACTCCTCAGAACAAACCAATGACCTGGGAAGATATTTTTATTCAACAGGAAAATGATTCAATTTTTAAACAGAATGTAACAGATGGCAGTACTGAGTTTGAATTTATAATACCAGAATCTTACTGAACTCTTGAAATATCAAAGTTTTGTATTGGATTAAGGGGAAAGGCTTTCAGAAGACCTATAAAGAAAATTAAGGATTTGATCTGTCATGTCATCTGAAGGTAGTTTAGTTGGATTATTTGTTGATAATTTTTAGAAGCAAATTATTCTGAAAGTTTAAGTAGAGATTGAAAAGTCCCACCTCCCAGGTATCTGTTTATATAGTTAGCTTTCAGCTCCTTTAAAAGAGGCAAAAAGGCTTGGAGAGATAGTTTCCTGAATAGAATTTGAAGCAGTCTGAATGTTCTTTGAAAATAACTGGAGTTATTAGCATACCTTAGTATATCTTAAAGTTTCCCCTTCTGTGTTAGCACTTTACTGCTGAATTCTCAATTTTCTTAATATTGAGACTATAAATGTGTCATGTCTTGTAGATGGCATAAAATGTAAACACGAACTTCTAAAGTTGTGGAAAATTTCAAAATAAGTCTCCATGTGGTTCCGCTAGTCCAAATGGATAGCAACCTCCTGCCTCCCCCCATGAAAATGGCCATGCAGACAAGTCTCATCTGAAGAATTAGTTTTAGCTAATTAGATTTAAATCTTGCTTTTATTGTCATAGTATGGAAGAGAATGGTGGCTGGGACTGTGTATATATACCTTTGCTATGTGGTCTTTGTGGGCAAAAATACTAATCTCTGTAATGCAGATAAGAGGAGATGAAAAGTTCTGTTGCTGGGTTTTTGTTTTTGTTTTTGAATTTTTGCTCTTAAATAGAGACAGAGAGTGTAAGTGAATGGAGATTGCCGTTTTGCTCATTATGGTTAAAAATAGTCCTATGGAAATTTTCAAATTTTTAATCTGTAAGCCACCAAAATAAATCTTTAATTCTATATAAATCTTTATACATGATAGATTGCAGAAATGAGACTCCTACATATTTTGGGTAGGAGGCTACTGGCATATATTTTTCAATGTTCATATTAGAATCTATAATAGGAAGTTTTTATTTGAAATAGTTGAATCAGTGATCTAGTATTTTCCTTTCAGCAGGACCTTTTAAAATAAGTTCCATTCCATCTGCAAATTGCTGCAATATTATAGCAATCAGACTATATATGGAATGTAATATAATATAGGCTTGTTGATTCCCATTTATCTCGAGAACAGTAAATACCACCTTTCTTCCTTTTAAAATGACACATATTTAAACACTTAGAAAATAAAGTAAAAACTTATTGAAGTGCTAGAACTAAAAGGAAGCAGGTTGGAAAATATAGCCTAGCATTTATAACAGGATTAACTTGTTGAACTCCTTCTGTAAATGACTTTGCAAAGGAAAAAATTTAATAGATACAGAAAAAGATTGTCGTGCATAGTTATTAGTCATGTGTAACTTTGCTTAAGTATTGCTTAATTCAACATAGGTATTTTCTTTCTCCTTAACCATGTATTTTTTAAAAAATAGTCTATTTCTTGACTTTGAACTTAAAGCTTTAATTGTAATTTCTCACATATATGTCATTCTTCTGATGGTAAGCTGGATTTGAAGATAATGGTCTCAGTGTTTCTTAAGTTGGTGGCTGAGGGTATCATGTATCAGTATTTTCAATAATACAAGGAGAAAGAAAAAATAATCCTTTGCTTACCAAGGACTAGAATGATGTGCATCTGTTTTCTGTTCTGTGAGTCTAGACCTTCAACAACCATTTAATAAATTAATCCTTGGAAAATTTTAAATTACCTTATAACTTAAGACTCGGTGATCTCTGGACTCACAATGTGTTTCCTTTCTGTGTAGATATTGATAGCATTACTCTTTGGCTATAGGGTGCATTCTGAAATATTTTTCAGTGGAAATTTGGGTTTCATTAATGCTATTTCACCAGTTAGACATAATTCCACAAGTGTGAATGATACCGATGCAAGCAGAGCTTCCAGACCTTTCAGACTTCTAGGTAAATTAGTTTGTCATCATAAAACTTGGTAGTTTCTACAAGGCTAGTATGATAAACCAGGAATTCTATAATGGAAAACTATCCAGTCTGAGTAATATGGGTATAATTTTTTACTGCTGCTGTGCTATATGTAAATCCTGAGTATGAAATTTAAACTGTGCCTATTGAAGGTATCTTCTGGAGTTTGTGGGGAGGAGGAAAACTGGAAAGTTAAATTGTATTTTTGCCAGAAGACTCTTAATTGCATGTATGTCTGGGTCTTCAGTTTTTCTAGAAGTTTCTATATTCAAAGTTTGGAATTCATGTGGAATATTCCTTTGGGGCTAACACCCTTTACGTCCAGTATTTATTGGGTTGAAAATCTGCAGCAAGACACTGCTTAAAACTTATCATGGGGTTTTCCTATTTTATACTTAGTTTTCTGGCTATTGAACTTCACTTTTTCTTTCAAGTTGGCTTCAGATTTGCTCATATGATAGATTACCTGTAAATATTCTGGATAGGAACTGTTTGAAATAGCAATTTGTTAAAAAGATATGACAAAGTGAAACTGCTGAAACTAAGCAAAGATTTTTAAATGCCACAGCAGTCTTTCAAGATTCACTTTAAAATATATTTTAAATGAGCATTATCATTTTGGTGGTAATGATTCCCCACATGCAACTACTATGAGGAATTGATGCTGCATTTTTCCTGTTGTACCAAAAAGATAAAACAAATGATAAAAAACACCAAGGTATTTTGTATGGTCAAGGCATGCATATTCTAAGAATTAATTGCTAATTCAACAGCACTGGCTCCCTCACCTCTGTCAACCATATGAAACCGTGTTCATTTACACCTAATGCTGTAATATTCATACTTGTACAATCTTCCCTATCATGACTTTAAGTTCCACTTTTCATTAACTGTTACCTGATATTAGTTCGTAGAGCTTCATACAGCAGAAATAAAATGTTTTAATTCTGATTTTTGAGTGCACTTTGTACAAGATTATCTTTCATAAATTATATAGACCTTTGTATCCTGTTGTTTTTTAATTTTTGTAACAGGAGGTTAAAGCTATATTTCTGATGATGGCATGACAAAATTTTCCATTGGGTTTATATGTTGGTTATTTGCATGCCCAATGCATCTTGAACCCTAATAGTCAAAAGTAAGTCAGCTGCTGTCAGTCACTTTAGAGCAGTGGTTTTCAACCTTTTTCATCTCAGGGCACACATAAACTAATTACTAAAATTTTATGGCACACCAAAAAATATACAGGGTCCGGCAGAAGTAATGCCTGCTTGAATGTGATTGGTAGGGTAATAATACGGGTATAATCATTTATAGTTTTAATTTGAACATTTCACCTAAAATGTCTTATGGTGTGCTTCAGTGTGATATTGTTATGTTACAGAATTACATGCTTATGATTTTGTAATAAAAGATTTTGTAATAAAAAAGGGGTGTTATTTGTGCCGGACCCTGGTTTTTTGTTTTTTTTGGTTTTGTTTTGTTTTCTCCTGATCTGACAAAACAAAATAGGTATAATTGATTCATTCACACCGGTTGGCTGTTGTGTTGGCTCTTGTCATTTTTTAATTTGACAAACTAAGGGAAAAGAGTGTATTTTAAAAATTCTTGCAGCACACCAGTTGAAAATAGCTACTTTAGACCGTTTGTGACACTTGTAGATTCCATGAAGACATATATAAGTAGATAAGGAGGAGGATAGTTTTATTAATTTGAAACATCACAAAAGCAGTCTGGGTTTCCAACATGGCAGTGATAAAGATTTTAAGCAACATCCAGTTTATATAGATTCTGGATTAATATTTTAACGTTTCATGCCCAGTTCATTACTTTAAAGCAGAATTAAGAATAAAGCAGTAAATATTACAAAATGCAGTCAAGGTACATATTGGAAATACAAATTCCTTCATTACAGCAAATGTTTTGCAAAAGAGTAAAGCAGCAAATATTAATTTTTCTAAGGTAACATGCACTTCATATAATTCAATGTAATAAAAAAAGAAGCTGCTCAAATTAAGTGTTACAAAATCTGTACTGTTTCAAGTTATTTTGTAAAGTAAGAAAAATACATAGAAATGAGTCATAGAATCTTAACACTTTAAGAAATATGATAAATGTAGGATATATATACTGTGTAATGGTGCCTTTTAAAAAATTAATAGTTATACACAGTCACTAAAGCAAAAGGTAAAGTGTAAACAGCACAAAATTTCATTGAGTATTACAAGTTGATATTTGTCTTGTAAGTCAATTGGTTATTAGTCCTTTTTTGAAATCCAATAGAATTTTAATATGCTCAGAACTATAGAAAATAATAGTAACTTTACCTAACTGGATTATAGTTTTTTAGATTTGAAATCTGGATGAGACATCATTCATGATGCTGAAAGTTAAACTGAATGTCTTGCAAACATTTACTGTGAACAGTGAGTGCACTTGTGCCTTGATAATTCTTGATGGCTGGATGTCTACAAGGTAGATGGGAGCACCAGCATTTGCCTGCTACCTCTAATCAGAGTTGGGAGGTAGCAAAATGGGCTGGAAAATTTTCCAGTATGCGTTCTGTTTGCAGAACTGTCTAATTAGGTACCCTCCTATAGCCCCTGTATTTTGACATGATACAATTGTAGGGTTATCAATCTTTCTTTAAATCAATCATTGGGGTAACAAAAGATTGCAATGAAAGTGTTCATTTTGAAGTGAAGGCATGTGTGCCAAAATGTTAAATCCATCAAGTTGATGGTTTAAAGCCATGTCTAATTAAAATAAGTGTACAAATGTGTACCACAATGTGCCAGATGGATTTTAAATCTACAATAACACTTAAGAAGTTGTCAAGTTGGCTACATTTGAGGTTTTGCAGATTTAAAGCAGCACTGTAACACTTCCATAATCTTGAACACTGTCATGATTGGTCTCAGCAGGAAAAGGGACCAATAAAAGCAGTGGCATTAAAACACAGATTATTATTTTGGGGAAGGGTGCAAGATACGTGCGGTTCGCTGGGGTTGAAGCACAATATTTGAAGATTAAATAGTCAAAGATTAGTAACAATTCATGTCACGACCCAAGAACCTAATCTAGCATTTTAAACTGAACTTTAACTATAAGATTTATGTCTGTAGCAAATGTATTTTTGTAATACTGCAACATGTAGTGGAACCACTGTCTCATAAGTTATCAGATGTATAACAGATCTACTTAAAACATCTCACGTGTTGCTCTCTATGTATTCCAATGCTTCTGGAACAATCAACCCTGTTTCCCACTACTTGAGGGAATATTGCACTTTTCCCTTTGGGAGGTACCAATAACAAAAGCCGAGCTGAATAATCACGACAGCAACTTTTACAATACTCATAGAGAAGAAAGGAGTAAGAGATGGGGACAGCTTTTTCCAACATCCAGATACAAGCAAACAAAATCCTTGTCAGGGCTCTGCATTGGAACTACTATGCAGCCCCATCATCTGGGAAATTTTCCTTAGGAACTGACTTTAGTGGTAGGGAAAGATAGAGCTTATAAGCCAGGTACTTCAACTGAGGTGCTAGGGTAGCAATCTGCTAAGGGCCTGAGGACAACACTCGATTTACATCAAATGAAACAGATGGCAACCACACTTCCGAATACAGAAGCAGAGCCATAGAGTAATGCATGTCCAAACATGATAAGCTTCTTGCTGGGCTGGATCCCCAGTCTTGCTTAGAGCATGTGCAGTGTTCCTCTTGGAAGTCCCGGGTTCAGTGTAGCCACCCCTGCTCTGCACTGATAATGAATAAGCTTCATTCCTATTTTTCCCTAACCTGGCAGGCCATTGTAAAACTCAAAACTGCGTAATAATCACACTTTAAATTGTGTACCCTAAACACTTCCACTAAAGCAGAAATACAAAAGCTACAATTCCAATAGCCAGCAGGCATTCCTCTTTAGGGACTGTAAGGTGGTGGCTTTTCAAAAGGCGGGTAGTAGGGTGGAGAGTAACGGGGTGGTGCACTGGAGGACCACATGTAGCTGGGTGAAGGAGAGGCAGACTGGGGCTCATCAGAAAGTCCAGAAGGAGGGGAGGATGGAAAGACACCAGAATGCTGTGTAATGAAAATAAAACATCATCATTTTGGGCAATGAGGTTGCAATTCCCCGAAGTCAGTTATTTAAAAATGAGTATGGACCAATTTTTTTTCTGTTTGGAACAACAAAGAGCTCCTAAGACCTCACAAAGTTAATGAGGGACATGAAACTTGGCTGGTCCCACTTTCTCTCAGTCTCTCAGGCTGTAAAGCTCATGCAGAGATATCTTGGACTCCTCTTACCTCTCTTTTTAAAGCCCCTTTCCACATTTATAAACCAAGCCTTCAATACTTCTGAACTATGGAAATAGGATCCCAACTAGTCTTCACAAAGGTTGTTTGGGCCTTAAGAACATTTGAGGTTAAGTCATTAATACCTAGGGAAGTCTTTTCAATAAGAATGTATTACAGAGCCCATCTTATAAATAAAACAAAACAAAAACTAAGGTCAGAGAGGTTAAGTGGCTTTCTTGGATCTGGAGTCTTAATCTAAGTGCAATAATTTTGATTTCATCTTAGCAAGGGCAGGGTAGGTTTGAGAGCAAAGAAGAACAAAGGTATGGATAAAAGGGAGGAGCAATCTTTCAGGTTGCCAAGACACTCAGGATTCCATTTTACTTTGTGTTATCTAACTTTGGTGGTCTTTGAGAAGGGAGTGGTTTTGGATTTAAGAAATACCCAGGGAATTGGTATGTTAGGAGTCATTTGCCACTTCTCTTTGCCTGGCTCATGTATACCCTGGACCCTAATGATTTTCCTGCTCAAGGAGAGTTGGCCTGTTTTGTTTATTGCTGTATCCCCCAGAGGTCAGAACAGAGCTTGGCGAGTAGTAGATATTCAGTAAATGTTGAATGAGTGACTACAACTTCAGGAGTATATAAGATGAACTTGGCATATTTTTAAAGAATGATATCTATTTTCAAAGAATATGGTCACACCTCATGCAAACTGTTGCCTTACTACAACGGTGGAGCATAACGGAGGCCTGAAGGCTGGAGGGGGCTACAGAGGTAGCAAGAGGCAAGAGGCCAGTAGAAAAGCAAACAGAAGGCAACAAATAGGCTGGAGAATGGCAATTTTCTGTTGTGTCTCAACTCTAGGAGGAACTGGTATATTTAAAAAAAGACCCACTAACACCAAAATTTCTCAAGAGTTCAAGTACTGTTAGGGGAGGTCACACCTTTACTTTGTTCTGCTGGCCAGAGTCTGAGTAGATCATGTCCTTTTCCCAAGCCTGGGGCAATCTAGAGTCAGCCTTAACATGAGGTTTCTGGAGCCTGAGATCGGGTGGCTGATTCTCTTCATTCCCTGTCCTGACCACTGCCCGTTTCTATGCTTTACTGAAAAGAAACAGTAGCTGCAGTCTTCCCCCCTCCTGCCCTGCCCCACCCATTGTTTCATCTTGAATGAAGGAATGACAGGGTCATACAACCTGCAGAGCTGTTCAAGGCAAATCAACTTGAGACAGTGGACTCAAGACAAGCCAGATTCCTTTCTAAAATCTCAATTTTCTCTTCCCTCCAAGAAAATGTGTGTTCTTAAGACATCAGTATCGTGATTTCCTAGTTTTCTATTCCATCTCTAGAACTCTTTCTCCTTCTCTCCCTCCTTCCTTTTCTGCTGCTTTCTTCAGCTAAGAACATTGACCACTTAATCAGAGAGGAGAGCAAAAATCCACCAGGGACCAGATTCAATGCTGGGGGTGTGGTCCTCTGCCTTTTTAAATCCTGCTCCAGGATGGTAAGAGTCGGGAGGCCATTTTTATGTGTTCCCAGCCATAAAGGGGAGGGGCGAGTTTCCTACAGTGGAGCTACAGACAGTTCTGTCCTGAGAAGCATATAAAGGCTTTTGTGGGCAGCAACTGCTGTGGGTGGCAGTTGTACACTTTGATAATAAAAGGGGATGGTATAACGGCCTTTGGTTTTCACTTCTCAGTTTCATGTTTGGGAAGTATTGGGGGGAAGGGGTGGGATGATTTTCACTTCCTTTGAGGATGCTGGGAGTCTAAAGGATAAAATTGAAGAGTTCCTGGCAGAGCTACAGAGCTCATTGGCTGCAGTCCACACACCCTTGGGGTTTGAGTTGTTGAAGGCGGGGTGGGGAGAAGGCCCACACTACCAGTGTATAGTTTCCTAGCAACAGGCAGGCACCTTGGGAAAGATCTGGCTTTGTTGCAGCTGGGGAACTGGCCTGGTGCATTTTGGTTCCTGCCTAAGAGTCGACTTTACTAATGAGGCAAGCAGCTCAGAAGAGCAGAGCTTTGAATCCTTGCACACCACAAAGCGAAAAAAAAAATCTAAAGAGCCTACTTGCTAGGTCTACTCAGCTCAAACTTCCTGAGCTGCCTTCAGGCTGATGGCACTAGAAAAGGAGCATCACCTTTTCAGGACACACACAGCTGCCCTCTTCCATCTTAGCCTGCCCCCTCTCTGCAGGATGGCTGACCTACACTCTACAGAACCAATGTACATTTCTGTCACAGTGGCCTTCCCTCTTCAGGCGCACTGGGAGGCAGTGACTCAGAAAATAGCCCTGACAGTGACCAGGTAATACGAGTTACCAGCAAGAGATGCTGTGTCCCCAAGGGAAAATCCAGGATCTCCTGGTCTTTGCATTCCCCCTTGGTTTCTGCCCCAGAAAGCAAAGCCAGGGAAGATGGAGAGAAGAGTGGCTAAAAGGAAAAGGAAGGAAAATGGGAGTCAGAAACCAGAGAAAGGTGGAGAATAAAGGAAAATCTTGGCAGGAAAAAGAGAAGGGAAATAAAGGGAAGAAGTTGGGTGGCAGCAGCAACACCTTCTAAGGCTCTCAGCAACCTGTACTGTACACTGCCTCCCCCCAGGACTAAAGCAAGCCTTTCATTAAATAGGTCCAATTTATAATGGGTCATTTTTTTCACAGCTAAGAGGAAATCTAGTATATACCCTCATGTGATTGAATAAAGAGCATAAACAGAGGTGCTTGCATTTTTCATAGGCTTAGACTTTTGTTTTAAGCTAAACTTGGCAATTCACCAAATGGACAGGAAAGGGATCAGTCCATGATTAGACTAAAGTAGGGGGACTGACCCAGCAGGCCAGACTGGGAAGTATGGCTGGAATCCTTAAGGGGTTTATATAAAGCTACACTGGGTTGACTTTCCCAGCAGAGGTGGAAATTGATACTATTGACCTGAAAGACTTTGGACTACTTGGCTGAAGCTAAAGGACAGGTAATGGGAAAATGAAGGTGAAGGGCAACAGGAGTGTTGGGGAGTTGAGCAGGAAAGCAAATGTAGTCTTAGTTTATCTACTTCCTGGCTTGGGGGATGGAGAGTTCATTAGAAGCAAGGATACCTTGGAGCCCAATATTTGAGAAAGTGTTGTTTCTCCAAGCTCAGCACTCACTACATCCTCAGGGCCAACTGACCACACCCAAGTGTTCACTCATGTCTGACATAAAGAAATGTTCCCAAACTTCCTAACTGAACAAATACATAGTAAGCATATGACTCTGAGGGGTTCAAACAAAACCCTTTCTTCTCTTCCTTCTACCTGCCTTGGGGTAAAAAGGAAGCAGAAGTCTTCAAACTTTAAGTCACACAAATAGTCCTGTTTGGGAATGGCCAGAATGGGGAACTCACCTAGGAGAAAATCTAGAAAGGTCAGCTTTCCTGCTATAATTTGAGCCCTTTTACAATCTGAGAAGAGCTCTGGATTTTTTGGTTTTGGCAGGGGTGATTCTGGTGATTTTATTGTCAGAGCTAGTATACATTTTGCTAAATACTTTCTATCTATCTGAGAACATAAGCAGATGTTCCTCTATCCTATTGGCTTTCTTGGGTAAAGACTGGCATTTCCTCCTATGAAACTATAAGGGAATGGAATTTAGTAAACAAAACAAGCTCAACTCAAACACTGGGACAAAACACCATTTAAGTTCTATAGGGAAACAAATCACGTAATATCCCCCTCAAATCCCCACCACACAACTATAAAGTCTCCAAACTGAAAATACAAAAGACAGCTTGAACCTAGGGAAAGAACCTGGAGAGATATCAGTCCCAGCAGTCTCTGCAGTGCTGAGCAATTTAATAATGTAATAAGAGACCCTTTCTGACTCATGATTAGGAATCCCATAATTTAAACCAGTAGAAAGTATACATATCTTAAAATTAACTGGAGGAAAGATCTGTGTGGTGTTCAAATTTACAGCTTTTCCAAGGAACCCTCAAGCCAATCTCTGGAATCAGACCTGGATTCAAATCCTTGCTCTTCCCCTTACCATCTCTTTGCCGAAGTCACTTAACTTTCGCTGACTTAGTCATCTCATCTTAAAAATAGCAATGACAAGGATACTTCCTTCAAAGGAATAAGTGAGATGATGTATGCAAAGCACTTCTTAGCACAGTACCTGGCACATAGTAAGTGCTCAATGTATGGCAGTTATTATTTAAAAGTAGAGGTCTCAGCCCTGGCTGGCGTAGCTCAGCGGATTGAGCACAGGCTGCGAACCAAAGTGTCGCAGGTTCGATTCCCAGTCAGGGTACATGCCTGGGTTGCAGGCCATGACCCCCAGCAACCGCACATTGATGTTTCTCTCTCTTTCTTTCTCCCTCCCTTCCCTCTCTAAAAAGAAATTAATAAAATCTTTAAAAAAAAAGTAGAGGCCTCCTCAAATGTCTGGAGACCCTGCTATGAGCCCATAGTGTAGTTTAGGGTGAGGTGGCTATATTTGGATTCCTTTGCTGGGTTAGGTACCCTGTTTCTGTGTTTCCATAACACTCTTGGAAACAGTCTATTTACTTTTTGTCCCCACTGCTGTCCCCTAGCACTCCCTCAAGGCTACGGACTATGTCTCATTCATAACACAAGGCCTATGCCTCATTCAGTTTCTTTATCTACAGCTCCTAGCACAGTGGTTGGCACATGCAAATACAAAGTAAACATTAACTGAATGAAAACCAGCAGCCTGAGTCACCAGCGGCATTGTCAATCTTGCTTTCATCCCTAGGGTAGTGTTTGAATGAAAAATAATGGAGAGAGAGAGAAAGCTCCATATGCTGAAATAGGGCTTCTCAGAGTTTGCAACAACCATCACTAGGGAGATTATTGTTCCTATTTAAGGGACTCATTATAAAGTGAATGTTCCTAAAATCAATATAATCTATATAGTTTACTTTGATATTAAAAAATGGAGACAGCCTCTTTGGCTAAACCCATGTGTTGCCCCTGTATCTCAGGATGACTTTTTATTATAGGGGCCCCAAGAGAATGGTGACCCTCCTTGTGTTAGCTACAACATGCTTGCATTCTATTAAAGGGTTCCTCTTTTGCCTTTCTTACCAATGAACTTTCTTATCTATGCACTTTTTGAATATATTTGTGTTTTCCAGTTTACATCATCTATTTGGGTAACAAGTTCCCTAAATTGTTTACCAGTGAATAGGTAGGTTTTAAAACAAGTTCTAACATTATATGTTCCAAGCTTTAATGGACACCTTCTTGTTCTAGTACTGTATTTTATAACAGTGAGCAAGTCCATATTCACACTATGTGTACAGGTGCCCCTTGATATCCATTGAGGATTGGTTCCAGGACCCCTCACAAATACCAAAATCCTTGGATGCTCAAACCCTGATATAAAATGCCATAGGACAATGCATAGAGTTGTCCCTCCACATTTGCAAATTCTCAGTGGCAGAGAGAAAACACTGTTCTCCATCTGTGATTGGTTGATTTTGTGGATGCAAAATCCTGGGATACAGAGGGCCAACTGTGTATTTCTTGAAAAAAAAAATACATGTATAATTGGACCTGCACAGTTCAAACCTGTGTTGTTCAAGGGTCAACTGTACTACTATTGCAGAATCCTAGACATCCCCAAACAGTATCTAAACCAAAGAAAAATATGCTTTGTTCAACTAAGTGGTCTTTTCCAGTTTCAATTATTTTGTTAATCTGACACTGAAATTAGGTAGCCCAAGGGCTTTGCATTTGTAAACTGGCTGTTTAACTGGAAGTAACCCTAAACACTCATAATTTTATGTCCCCTTGGAGCATTTATGGCCTCTTAGTCAACAGAAGTAAATTCATTATGAGCCTCCATTCCTTCAAAGATGTTACCTTTGGTTCCCAGGTTTTGAATTAACCAGATTTTAGTGTAATTCCACTTTTCTGTGGTCAAGTGTTTACCATCACTAAAAATATCTAAAGGACCATTTCATTTGTTTTCCTGAAGTGTCTAGTTAAGTTCTATGCACACAATGAACCCATTTTAATTAAGTGCCTTTTTTGGTTCTGTTTTTCTGTGCTTAGTCTGGGGAAAGTGCAAATTTGGTAACACTATTCCTGACCTCTTTGGTAATAGGACAACAAATGGGAAGACGTTGTTATAAAAATATTTTTTTCTGTGTAGTCCTAGTTAGGAAGTCTGGAGAAAAAGAAAGGATTGTTACAGATTTGATTAAAACCCTGTGTAGCTCAGAATGTCCTTGTGCTAAGGAGTAGGACTAGGCCTCACCCTGTGGCAGAGAAATGGAAAAAGCCATTTTTGGACAAGGGTTTATGGTGAAGTACTAACAATACCATCTTCTCCTTGGTATAGGTCAAGGCAATTTGAGACACCTTGATCCTATTTTTCTCTCCCCTATTCTTCCATCTCTCTATTTCTTCTGGTGTCACTCTCACCCTTCCCATTCATCCTGTCTTTGCATGCCTACATAGTCTTTATGCTAGTCAGCAGTACACACAGGCTGCTAAAAAGCCATCAGGGATAGAGAGCCTGGCTACCTCATACCTCTTGGGGAGGTTCCATGATTAAAGAGAGAACAAGAGAGCATGAGTGAGAGCAAGGGTAATGGATAGTTCTTTTTTTCTCAAAACATACCTGAAAGTCATAAGCAGAATACGGTGGCAGGTGAGGAGGGCTATGGTAGTAAGTATTGTAGGATGCCACTTGAGGACGAGCATAGTAAGAAACAGTTGGATGAGCATTCTCAACAGAACAGTTCAGCGCTGGGAGAGTTGGATTCTGGAGAAAACCACACATTATAAAACAACATTAATGTTCATCACTAGGAAAATGGTTAAATAAACCAAAGTATATCCATACTACAGAATACCTTGCAGCTCTTGATAAACAATTTAGTGACAGAAAATGTTGTCCAAGATATTTTGTTAAATAAAAAGCAAAAACAAGCCACCAGCAAAACTATGGAAACAAAAATCAGTGGTTGCTCAGGATTGATGTTGGAGGAAGGGATTAGTAGGTAGAGCATAGAGGATTTTTAGGAAATGAAAAATACTCTATATGATTTTATAATGATGGGTAAGTCATTGTGCATTTACCCAAATCCTGGAATGTGCAACACCAACAGTAAACCATATGGTAAACTATGGACTTTGGGTAATTATGATGTGTCAGTGTATGTTCATCCTTGGTAACAAATGTACCACTCTGGTGGGGAATGTTGATAATGGGGGAGGCTATGCATGTATGAGAAGGGGATATATGGGAAATCTCTGATTCTTCCTCTTAATTTGGTTGTAAACCTAAAAGTGCTCTAAATTTTTTTTTTTAAAGGAAGCCACTACATCTAACAAATCACTACCTGGAAACATGAAAATATCTGGGAGATACACAATGGATTGACTCAGAATAAATTATTTTCAAAATCAAAAACATAAAAAAATAAAAAAGAAGCCACCATGTTATATTAGTATAGTATGATCCCAATTTATGTAAATATACAGACCTAAACAATTATATGAGTATAGTATGTTTTTAAATGTAAAGAAATTAATCTGGAAACATTCACAACAAACTGTTAACTGTGGTTATCTCTGGGGAGGGGAGTAGTATTAGGAGGTAAATTGGGACTCTTCACTTTTTGTTACACAGCCAAAGTTTTCACAACTAATAGGTATTACTTGTGTCATTTCCCCCAACTTATTTTTTTAAAATTCAAACCTAGCCCTGGCTGGTGTGGCTCAGTGGATTGAGTGCTGGCCTGTAAACTAGGGTATCACCAGTTCGATTCCTGGTCTAAGACACGTGCTTGGGTTGTGGGCTGGGTCCCCAGTTAGGGGTGTGGAAGAGGCAACCACAGAGCCAAGTTTCTCTCCCTGTCTTCTTCTCTCCCTCCCCCCTCTCTGAAAATAAATAAATAAAATCTTAAAAAATTAAACTTATAGAAAAGTTAAAATTATTTATATATATGATTTTCTAAAACAACAACAAGACCCAGAATACACAATGTCAAATACACAATATACAAGGCTGAACAGGCTACTACTCTTGCTGTGACAAAGATGTGATGAATCACAAAGGGTTTGTAAAAGTTGTGAGGATTCTGGTAGACTCCAACCTTGCGAAGGAGCTCTCATATAGACACAAAGTGTATTTATTTCTCAACAGCCCTGTAGGCTAGAGGAAAAATCCTAGCAGTGAAAATAAACCATGAAAGACCAAGCAGAATATATTATTCTTTTTTGCGAACAAAACAATGCAGAAAGAAATGAATACCATTTTTATAACATGGTGGAGTGTGTAGCCCTTCAAGGGTTAAAGCTAATGTTGTCCAGGATAGGAGTCCTGCTCCCAACAGGGCCAAAATATTGCTAAAGGAAGTCACCACTGCTCATTAGTTCCCCAAAAGACTGTGATTTATATCTTTTCAGGTCCACATGGGTCAAGGTGTGGGGCAAATATTTTTTTCCATTTTCCATGTCATTGACACTTCCTCCATTTGTGTGGGTAATTGAGAGCTGTTTACAAAATCAATGTGTCTTATTTCTGGTACACATCTACTCTATATTAACAGAGAGCAGAAGCTTCCTCTCAAGTGATAAAAATGTGTGGGCAGGCTTTGGCAGTGGCATAGGCAACTGTGTTGGGGTGTTGGCAGGGGAAACTCCCTTACAGCAAGTTTCAACACAGTTCTGTTGCTCTCTTCCTTGGAGTGGGTTACTGTTTACATTTCTAATAGGTTTGAAGAACTACAAGTCTCAGTCACTATGATGCAGCCCATAGACAACCAGAGAAATGTTTGTCAGCCTCTCTCATGTGTGGGAGAGAGCAGAGATATTGGCCATTCCAAGGGTTGGCTCACATTACAGAGGAAGAGTGTCAGAAATGTCCTTACCTCTCCACCAGAATTCTAAGAAGAAATTTCATCCCTGAGGAAGTTCCAGAAATCATGTTCTCTAGGTCTTCTGTCAATTAAAAACACACCCTCCATAATAAAAAGAGAGATGACTAACCAAGATGGATTGGTTAGTCATTATCCATGTTTATCAGAAAACATTCTTATACTTGGTTGTTAACACTTTGGGTGCAATAGCATGGTTTATCTAATACATAATAATGGATCAGTGGTTCATTGTGTACTTTCTCAGAACAACAACAAATTACTTCCAAATCTCTTTCCCAGTTGAATAGCTAACATATGGCCAACTTTGATTTCTGCTGTAGTAATTAATTAATTAAACAAATAATGCATGAATTATTTGTATTGAGTTAAAGATATAAGAAGATAAATAATATTTTTATAACTTGCTAGCCAATTAGAGTATTTCTGGGTTCAGTGCTTTATCATTCTTATTACTTTGTTTTTGTAGATTTCCTAAAAGTGAAAGGTTACCAATGAAATCTCAATAATATCCATAAAAAATAAATACACACCTTCCAGCTCTTGCAAAATGAAACAAAATAAACCATATCTTCCATGCAAATAAGTTAAGCCTAACCATAGAGAAATAATCATACAATGTAAATTCTATCTCTAAAAGTTTATGTGTGGGGGTTCAGCAAGGCCAGGAGGCCAGGAAAATCTTTGAAAGGAGATTGACTATTATAGAGAAAGAAACAGAAGAAATGTTAGAGGAAGATTCAATGAGCACCAAAAAGCCACAGAGAGAAGACAGTCAAGAGTAGAAGATATAGAGAAAATAGACAGGGCAGCAAGATTAGATGAGGGATCAAAGGGAGGTGAAGTGCAGATCTGGGCAGGGAAGGAGCAAAAGAGATGGCCCCAAATAATGGCCTGGTTATATTTTAAAATCAATAATTCTGATTTTACAATAAATTCGGGCATTGCCTCTATTTGTGTGTGCATACAGGAGTGTGTATGTATTTCTGTTAAAATTCTGGCATTTAAGTAACGAGACCCCCATTACTGATCAGTAGCATTCTGAGCTCCAGTGAAACAAAGGTGACTAGATAGCACAGGATATGGTGAAAACAATCTTGTCTGGAAAAAACTGAGTCTGTTTTGAAACAATGATTACGGACTTTGGAAAGAATGCCACTTTTATTCCTCTCCACTTTACTCCAAACCAGAGACAGCAATTAGGAGAAAATGACAAGATATAATCACTTTGGAAAAATTCATCTCTAATCCTTATAGCTTTGGTGAACAAAAACTTTATCAAACATTTTCTTTAAGATCCTTTTAACCAAGCATCTCCGCTCAGGGAATGAAGACATTCTTTTTCTTTTCAGGGTCCCACAACTCTGGAAATGGTGGCTCCTAGCTGAGGGCTGCCAGCTTGCAGTCTTTGGCTCCTGTCCTCACTCCCTAGGGAATGGCTTTCATCAGCCAGCGCCCCGAGTCTCTCTGCAGACCCCAGGGCATTCCACTTAGAGGGAGGTACACCACAAGTCACCAACCACATTTGAACCAAGGCTGAGGATTTTATTTAGGTTCACTTGGTTGATGTTCCAGGATTTTCTACACCATGTCTCATTTTATATTTTAATTTTTGTAAATATTTTATTTATTTTATTTTTAGAGAGAGGGGAAGGAAGGGAGAAAGAGAGAGAGGGAGAGAAATATCAATGTGTGGCTGCCTGTTGCATGCCCCAGGCATGTGCCCTGACTGGGAATTGAACTGGTGACCCTTTGGTTTGCAGGCTGGCACACAATCCACTGAGCCACACCAGCCAGGGCTAATTTTAATAAAGCAAGCTAAATAGTTCCTCCATGGTGCCCCCTTCTCATACTCCTACTAGTGTTCCCTCACCTCATGAATCAAATATCTCGCCCCCCTGATCTTTGCTTTCATCTTTCATTTTCCCCACTTGTCCTTACCTGAGGTCCCAGGCTTGGTTGGCATTTGCTAATCATCAGAACTTTTCTTGCCCTCCTCCTTTACTGTTAAAGAAGCTCAACAGTTGGAAACAACTTGCTTTAACTTTTTTTTTTTAATTAAAGCAGTGAAACAAAGGAGGTAATTTCTGTGAAAACACTTGTAGAATCAGAAAAGGCTAACCAAATCCTGGTTAGGGGGAGCTGGGATGGAGTAGAAAGAGCAAAGGCTCTGGCATCTGAGAAACTGGGCTTTAGTCCCAGTTCTGTTGTTTAGATCTGGGCAAGTCACTTGACCTCTGTTGGCCTGTTTCCTCATCTGTGAAATGGGGGCAGTAATACTTACCTCACAAGCTACTAACAGTGGTGAGGAGTGGAGAAAGTAATTGTGCAAAAGCACTTTGTACAGAGTAAAGGGCCATTACTACCACTTATGAGGACAGACTGTAAACAAACCCCTCATTCCCCTTAGAGAGCAAAGGTCACAGTGAAATTATGAGTACAGAAATAAGCCTAGACATCCATGGTCCACTGAATCTTGACAAGAGTCCTTGGCGGAACCCCACTGAACCTACCAAGTAGCTATCACCCACTCCATTTGTGCCTCAGGGTAGCTCTGCTACCACATCTGAAAGCTCTAGGAATGATTCAGAGAACTCTTTACACCTGTCCTGATGTCCCATCTCCTCAACTCACCAACCCTGGAGCTTCTGAGCCAGCCAGCCAGCAGGCCTGTCTCACATTCAGCTTTCACTTGCACCCTGGGGGAAGTCTCCAAGAACAAAGGGCATTCTTTTCTCCAAAGAAGTCCCGACCCAGAAACAGCTTTTCCGCTTTCTCACCAAAAGCTCCCTCAGGCCCAAACAGGAAATCCTTCTCCCTCCTCCTTCTCCTCTAGGGCCCCACCTTGTTGACGCTTGGCCTACTCCTCTGTGCTTGGGCTTTCCCGAGTGGGAGGAAGAGCATGGGAATGAGAAGAGCACTTATGAAGAGAGGGAGAGAAAAGAGACAAAGAGAGACAGACAGACAGAGCAGGAAAGGGTTTCTCTTGACTTAGGGTCACCAGCAGGAACACTCAATACTTCCAGTTAGCCCGGTTCTGCCAGGGACTTGCTGCCCCAAACTGCAGTTTTTTCTTTAGCCCACCTTTCATTTTCCATTATCTATCCTTTGGATGGTCCAGAGTCAAATTACCAAGTGCCTTTTAGATTCCTGTTCCTCAGGGACCCCAAAATGGGAGAGAAATTGCCAAGGGCCTAGACAGGGGTGTCAAACTCATTTTCACTGGGGGCCACATCAGCTTTGTGATTGCCTTCAAAGGGCCGAATGTAATTTAGGACTGTATAAATGTAACTACTCCTTAACAGTTAAGCGAGAGCTCGGTGATGCTGCCTGGTAGGAACAAGGTGCCAGACTAGATAAAACAAGGTAGAGGGCCAGATTCGGCCCTTGGGCCTTGTGTTTGCCATCTGTGGCCTAGGGGCTATCTGCCTCATTTCTGGGGTCAAAGGAAAGCCCTTTTTAGGGACAAAATAATTCCCTAAACACATGAGGGACATTCCTTCAAAGCAGTGGTCTGCAACCCCTGCTGCAGATCACAATCTCCTGGGCTTCAATTTAGACCAGTTAAATCAGAATCTCAGGAGGAGGGGCCCAGGAATCTAGGTTTTGTAAGCACCACAAGTGATTCTGTTCTCAGAGGAAGTCAGGAGGCTAACCATAGCTCTAAATCTATTATCTTTATAATTTGAGATCAAGGTTTATTTTTTGTTTTTCAATTTTTTTATTGATTTGGGAAAGAGAGAAGTATTTATTTGTTGTTCCACTTATTTATGCATTCATTGGTTAATTCTTGTTTGTGTCCTGACAGGGGATCAAACCTACAACCTTGGTGTATTGTGATGACACTCTAACCAACTGAGAGCTACCTGGCCAGGGCAGACATCAGGGTTTATTAAATAAGCAAATAAATGCTTAGAAATGCCCTAAAAACAAAAGAAGAAAAGAGCTCACTATTATGAAGCACCTACTGAGTGCAGAGTCCTGCTATGCCTTTGCAGACACACATGCAAAGATAGAAAAAAGTTGAAAAGGAAGATAGGGAATGTGGGGAGGCTGAGATTGTGGTTGAAGTTGAGGTTGAGGACAAGACTGGCAAGCAGCTTAGTCTAGGGCTAGCTCTCCAAATGCAGGGAGTGGGGGGAGAGTCCAGATGCTCATTCTGGAGAAACTCCAGGATGAAATTCCTGAGAGGGGGAAACTAGCATTAATCTTACCTGTAGCTAAAAAACCTCTTTCCTTCTATCTCTCCCCAAGTCTGTTAGGGGAAAAACTACCCAAAAAGGTTTCTGCTAAAAGTCTGTGTGTGGGGGGCCTGGGGAGGGGAGAGTTTGAAAAGGCTATGTTTACATAATGGCATGAATCAGAGAGATAAGAACACCCTCCCTCCCACCCCCACCCCCAGAATGTGCCTCAAGAACATAGGCAACTGATGTTAACAGGAAATATTTGCAGACAGATAGCATTATCTGGCTCCTTCAACTTGAGATGTTTGAAGGCAGTTATATTCTTGAAGCAATTGCTTCTGATTCTTCCCTTCAAAACATGGGTCCCCATGCTCCTAACCGCCCAGCCTGGCCCTAGCCTCCAATAGGGACCTCTGTGGAATGGGAAGACCCTGCCTTACCATGTCCTTAAAGCCTCCAAGAACAGCGGCAGTGATGATGCCCAGGAACAGGCCGACGATGTTGAGAATGGTGGCAGACCAGAGCAGGTGGTAGAGGTGAATGATGTCCTGGCAACTGCTGACATCGATGTATTCATAGTACCCACCAGTGATTTCCACCCGGCTGGACAGGGAGAAGCATACTTCAGTCAGTCCCAGGGTGCAAGCTGGCCCTTAGGGCATTGACTAACACACAGATATCATACCCATGATTGCACATGGGGAGCAAGACACTACAATAAATTCAAGTGTGATGGCTGTTTATAAAAAATACTACCTGCCAGAGAAACACTTATTACCATCACTAACACATCCTAGATGACATTTATTGACACTTGCAATGGACCAGGCACAGTGTACATATGTGACTTCATTAAACCTGTGCTAATATGGCAGATACTAGTCAGATGTGGCTATATAATTTTTTTATTTTTTATTTGTTTATTTTTAGAGAGGGGAAAGGAGGGAGAAAAAGAGGGAGAGAAGCACCAATGTGTAGTTGCCTCTTGTGTGCCCCCCACTGGGGATCTGGCCTGCAACCCAGGCATGTGCCATGACTGGAAATCAAACTGGCGACCCTTTGGTTCACAGGCCGGCACTCAATCCACTGAGCCACATCAGCCAGGGCTATAAATTTAAATTAACTAACATTAAGTAAAATTTTAACGATTCAGTTCTTCAGTCTCATCAGCCACATGTTATGTGCTCAATAGCCACACTTGTAAGGGCCACACTAGTGGCTGGTTACTGTACTGGACAGAGCACATTACAGAACATTTCCATCATTGCAAAAGTTCTATTAGATGGCACTGTAAATCCTTACAGCACTCTATGAGGAAGGTTCTATCACCATTCCCTTTTTACCAAGGAAGAGACTGAAGCATAGAGAGGTTACGAACTTGCTCAAGTCATAAGAGGTAGGGTTGAGATCTGAATTCAAGCTTCAAATATTTCAGTGCTTCCTTTTACAAGACAAAACAAAACAAATAAAACACCAACAAACAAAAAGCAATGTCCCAATAAAGAACTAAAGCTGAGTTGCTGGAAAAAAAACCTATTATCTCCTTAGAGAGGCCTTCCCTGACAACTCTGTTTAAAGACACCCTCCTCCCCTCCAGCCCAGTCATTCTCTATCACATTACTTGCTATGGATTGAATTGCACCCCTCCAAAATTCATATGTTGAAGCCTTAACTCCCAATGTGACTGTACTTGGAGAAGGGCTTGTAGGAGGTAATAAAGGTTAAATGAGGTCATAAAAGTAGGGCCCTAACCAATAGGATTGGTGGCTTTATAAAAGAGAGATAGAGAGAAATCTCCATACACAGCCACTGAGGAAAGGCCATGCGAAGGAAGATAGTGAAAAGGCTGCCATCTTCAAACCAGGAAGAAAGCTCTTACTAGAACACAAGCATGCTGGAGACCTGATCTCAGACTTCCAGCCTCCAGAATTGTGAGAAAATAAATATCTGTTGCTGAAGTCACCCAAGTCTATGGTATTTTGTTATGGCAGCCCAAGCTAAGACCTTCCCCTTCCTTATTTCCTCTATAGCACTCATTCCTTACTAATGTGTCTGCTTCTATTATCTGTCTCCCCACACAAATGCAAGCTCCATAAGGACATAGACTTGGTTCATTTTGTTCACTGCTATGCTTGAGATGTAGTTGGTGCTACATAAATACCTGGTGAATGAATTAAATGAAAATTCTTGTTATCTAGGCTGTTGTAAACTGATTTACAACTTGACCACAGGAAGCAATAATGAATCTAAAACACAGTGATTCTTAAAATGAAAGTCACAACCAAACACCGTGGCATCAAGATGGTTATTACATGTGACTACCCTGCTATAAGAATGCTGAAAATGAAAAAGAAGAAAAAATTAAAAGTTAATCTCCAGAATGAATCAGGGAGGGATTAGACATGCAAGGAAAGACTTTTAAACTTGACAGATTAATTTATATAAGGATTCTTTAAATTCAGTGTTTCTCTAAGAAGTTGAAATCAGTGTGATTACAGGACAGCCTGCATCAGAATCATCTGTGTTTGTGTTATATGTGCCTCCCTGTGTGTGTCAGTGCATTATTTGTATGTGCCTATAGGTGTCTGTGTGTGTATGTATGTGTCTTTGAGGAAGAGCTGGTTAACAGATTCTTAGGCCCAATCCCAGTCCTACTGAGTGTGGCAGAATTTTAGGGGGTGAGGCTGAGGAATCTGTGTTAACATGCTCATTGCTATTAGAGAACCACCGTTTTACATAGTAAGCTTCCATAGTGGAATTTTTTTTAAAAAGATTTTATTTATTTATTTTTAGAGAGAAGGGAAGGGAGGGAAAAAGAGAGGGAGAGAAACAGCTATATGTGGTTGCCCCTGGCGCATGCCCGACTGGGAACCTGGCCTGCAACCCAGGCATGTGTCCTGACTGGGAATTGAACCAATGACCCTTTGGTCACAGGTCTGTGGTCAGCCCACTGAGCTAGAATCCACCAGCCAGGGCCCATAGCAGATTCTAAAGGTGTTTTAATTAATCAGAATTTTAATTGGATTTCACTATTTTCCAAAACATAGCTGGAGAGACCACCTCTAGCATACTATGAGTGTCTCCTGTTAGTTTGCACTGTACTCAGACCTGGGGAATGGGGCAGGGAGGAAGCAAAGATTATTTATGCTCAAAAAGGCACAGCTGGACAATGATTATCCACTGGAAAGGGCAGGTCTGTGTGTAAGAGAAAGTGTGGGCTTGTAGGGAACCAGGAGAGACTTGAGAGTCAGCTTCTGACTGCCCCCAAATTATCTTTGCCTATCTCCTAAGACACTGGGGGCAGTCTGGCAGTACATATAGATAGGCAGTATGGCATAGCAGACTCTGGAGTAGGACTGCATTTGAACCCTGGCTCTGTCACTTATTTGCAGTCTGATCCTGAGCAACTTTCTTAACCCCTCTGGGCCTTGGGAGTATAATTAGAAAATTCATGAAAGCATTACTCCAGTACATAATAAGAGCCCCCACCAAACATGCAGCTATACTTTTTCCTTTCTAAAAGCAAGCCTCTGGCAACATGATTCAAAGCTTTGCATCTTGTCCTTAAAAGGCATTAACACTTTAAAGTCACAGGCCACAACATAAGGATAGATCAGTAGTTCATTTAAAAACATTCAATAGCTCTGGCTGGTGTGGCTCAGTGGATTGAGTGCTGGCCTGTGAACCAGAGTGTCACCAGTTTGATTCCCAGTCAGGGCACATGCCTGGGTTACAGGCCAGGTCCCCAGCATGGGGCATGTGAAAGGCAACCACACGTTGATGTTTCTATCACTCTCTCCTTCCCTTACCTTCTCTCTAAAAATAAATAAATAAAATCTTTTTTAAAATTAAAACATTCAATAACTGTAGAGGATATATGTTTGGTTTCAGTTTGAGCAGATTCAATAGCTATTGAAATATTTTTTACTGAACTATGAGGCAAAAGAACATTAATACTTATATCTGGTTCAGGATTTAGCAAATTAATGTGGTTTGTTTCTGTTGGAGATTCATGATTCTATTTGGTTTATTCTCTGGGCAGAGCTTCCTCTGAAATTCCATCTTTTGCATTCTCAGCACTCCTACCCTCAAGTCCTCCATGACTGCACAGCTCTCCTGCCAGATCCTGCCACTGCCTGATTAAGCTTCCTACACATTTAAAAAAAAACTAAGTCATTCATTTAATCAAAACCTTTCCATGGCTTCCCATGACCTTTAGGAAAATGGATCCAAATTCCTCAGCCTGCCATAATCTGACTCCAAAGTGTAGTCCACAGTTTAGCCAGGCTGGAATTCTGAGAAGGCTGAAAATGGCCACGTAGGGTGCTTATTCCAAACCTGTGTTCAGATTTCTCCCCACGCATGGTAGGTACCACCTTCTGTTCTCTGCCTATCCTAATCACTCCCACTACTCAAAGCTTCCATACTCACCTCACTAGTACCTCCTTCAAGTACTCCAGTGCCCATTTGTTAGCTTTTTCCTTGGGCTCCCATAGCCTCAGAGAATCTGTTTTCCCTAGTTAGGCACTTTGCATATGTCAATAATTCAGTTATTTATTTAACCCAATGTTCATTGAGAGTCTACTCAGTACTGAGTACTGTGCTGGGTACTGAAGCTACAACTAAGGCCAAGGTGGACATGATGTCTCTGTCTAAATTGTAACCTGGAGGGCATGGGTCATCTCTTACCTACATTTGTGTCTCCCTTACTGCCTACAGTGTTAGAAATGTTATAGGTCATCAATAAATACTTGGTGAATGAATAACTAGTTCAAAGACTGAGCATTTCATTGATCATGGATTGATTACCCAATATGGGCTCTCATCCCCATGCTCTCAACTTGCTGGGTGTGCCTGGAGAAACAGGAACAGATAACCTTTCTGTGTTTCAGATCCCATTTAACGAAGTAGGAGACAACTGATCCTGGATAAGGCAGAAGGGCATGCTAAGGGCCTGGAACCTTTTGCCATCTCTTCATGGACATGTAGTGCTCTTTGCATTTCTCTCACTGCATGTATTCTGTCTAACCAACCCTGCTTCCCACAATCTCCCTGGTAAATTGAGTTCCTTACGGACAAAATTATGTTTTACTGATAGGTATTCTTCTAGAATAGTCCCTGGCACATAGTAGGAGCACAATAAAAGTTTGTCAAAGGAAAAAACGAATGAAAATAACCTATGATCTTTCATTTTATTGCCAGCTGAAGCAGTTCATGAAGCACCTCCATTTCCTTTCATTTCCTTCAGGTTATACACTGACAACCAGTGGTATTGACTTGACCTCTCCAACGCTGAGTAAAGAACTCTGAAAGGCTGCTGCTGAGGAGCTGTGTCCTAGAAAAGGCTACCATCCTGTACAGGCTAAATGAAATAATCTGTGCTTGATATTAAAACCTCACTGCCCCTGACACCAGAGAAAGTCTGGATTTGAGGGGACAGTAGAAACTCTGTTTCCATAGCACTGTACAAATGTCTGCCTGATGTGTTTGTTCCCACTTTTTTTTCTTGGCCTCCTTTCCAGGAAATGGACTGGAGGAGCTGGCAATTGATTAAAAATAGGCTTTATGTGAGGAAAACAAATACACATTCGGCAAAATTAAAGTCTCTGAGCTTTAGAGTGCTTGTGGTTAGCTATATTTAGGCCTGGAGTTTAGGTCTCCTCATAGCTGGTTGAAAAAAAACCTCGGGTCAAGATAAAACTTTTTCGTCCATTATAGGATCATCCCCTCTTAAGTCTCATGGCCTTGGGGATGGTTTCCTGATGAAAAGCTTAGTAAGTGCTTTTCTAGTGGCCTTTCCCTTGCAATCTTAGCACAACAGACTTTGCAAAGGGTCTTGACTGCTGCTCGGGGCTGGTTACCAAGCATCAGATAGTTGAAAAACATTTCCAGGTTTCAAGATTTTTAAGAGCAATGTCCCTGTGAAGCCTGTTGTCACCTAGTCCCATAATTTATTTCACCATGTCTGCTCGTGCCTGGTCCTGTGCTGGGGCCTAGGGATATAGATAAGATGAAGTCATGTTCACTGCCTTTAGGAAGCCCAGTGTTTAGTACAGTTTCTAATAAAATTCCTTTAGATCCTTCAGGATAATCCTGGAATAACTTGCTTTAAGAAAGTTAGAAAGTCATTATGAAGTTCAGATTGGCAGAGAGATAAACTGGGCTTGAGTATCCACTTTCAAAAAAATTCTCCTAAAGGCTCAGCTAAATGGAATTTAAAGTAGGATTTAGTTTATTCAAACCTTCATCAGAAACACACCTAATTGCAAAGAGAAAGGTGTGTCTGCAAGGAATCACTTCTCAGCCTCCTCAGTTGGCTCCCCTCTCCTCAGATCTTAGGCGCCATTCTGGCCAGGTTCCAGCCCCTGCCCCAGGAGGCCATGAAGCCAGAAAGGAAAGGGGAGCAAGAAGAAGGGAAGGGGAAGGAAGCGGGGGTGGGGGGATGGAGAGGGAAGGGCACAGCAGGGGAGGGAGGAGTAAGAAGAAACAAGAGGAAAGAGAGCAAAAGAACCCAAATTCCCTCAGGACCTATTTTACATTCCTTTGATCATTTCTGGAAGGATGGGCTCAGGAAGTACAATTATAGCCAGCTCTCAATCACTGCTGCGAGGAAGGAAGTCCTTTACAAGTGTTAGTTATTATTATAACATGAATAATTGAACCTCCCAGATAATCCCCAAACCTCATTTGAGTCTTTAAGTTTCCTTTCCTCCGCCAAACCTTTTAACAAAATGAGACTGGTGCTAGTGAGGAGGGTAAAGGGCTGATGTGGAATTCCTCCCTTCTCCTCCCCGATTCCAGTCTGTCTATGTGTCTAGTCTTAATCCTCAATCCAGAGAAACTGCCCCCATCAATACAGACAGTAGGGAGTGTGAGTGAGGAAGAGACTACACCCACCTGACCCTCTGGATCTAGCTTCATTCAGCCCCTTTCTGCCAATTCCTCTCTCCCTCTCTCCCTCTCCTAACCCTCAGAACTTCTGCACTGAGAGTCTCGCTGGAGTGTCCAAACTTTTGGAGTCTCTGGGCCACACTGGAACAAGAAGAGTTGTCTTGGGCCACACATTAAATACATTGTGACACATTATTACAAAAAAATCTCATAATGTTTTAAGTAAATTTACGATTTTGTGTTGGTCCACCTGCATAGACATCCTGGACTGCATGCAGCCAACGTGCCACAGGTTGGGAACCCCTGGTAGAGAAATGTGCATGGGCAGGCATTGGCTGACACACCTCACAGGCAGGGCTATTCATTCATGCTGTGTATCTTTTGCTCATGCATTCCTGCTGATTCTACTTTCTAAAGTGCTCTAGAAAATATTCCTTGCTTTCTATTTTCTCCAAACCAACTTAATCCAGGCTCCATTCTGTTTGGCCTAAACTCTTGCAGTGACCTCTTAGCTGCCTCCTCTCTAAGCACTCAAATCCATCTTCCATGCTATACTTTCCAATGGCTCCCAATTGTTTACAGGGTCAAGTCCAAAAGCATTTCCATGGTCAAGGAGCTATCTGTGATGTGATGTGTGACCACAACTCTGCTCTTACCTCCTACCCTCTTGTATAACTGCACAATTCCCACAACTCCTGGGAATAGCCTCACCACTTCCACCCCCTTTTGGTTTGTTTCCTAACTCTCTAATTATCTTTTAAGTCTCAGCTCCCACATCAACTCTTGCTTGATATTGACCGCACACTAACAACTCTTACTTTCAGTCATTAAGGTTGCCAGTGTCCTCAGTATATCCACTGATTCCCCACTACACTTATCACACTATATTGCTATATTGCAATCACTTGTTCACATGTCTGTCTTCCCTACTAGTCTATGAGTTCCTCAGCAGTAGTCTCTGTATTCTTAGCTCCTAAATATGTTTTGAAAGAAATAATAAATAATGTTTTCACAATTGGTCGGCAGAGAGTCAGAATGGTTGTAGTAAATCTGGCACCAAGCCTGTTCTTGCCTCAGGGCCTTTGCACTTGCTATTCCCTCTGCTTGAAACACTCTTTCTCCTCAGGTACCTACTTGGGTTGCCATCTTACATTACTCAGGTATCTGTACAAATGTCATCTCCTCAGAGGCTTTCCCTGGGTACTCCATCTAACCTAGCACACACATTGCCCTCCTGTCACTATCTATTTGACTTTCCTACTTCATTTATTTTTCCCAGAGCTTCAATCAACACTTGGCATGTTTTACAGGGCAGAGCACAAATAGGTTTACAGTTGTGAGGACATCAACCACATCGTTTATTCTTCTATTATTATTTATTATTGTATTATTTTCCATACAGACAACTGTAAACTTACTTTTGCCCTACCCTGTATATTTATATATTTATTGACTGTCTTCCTTAATAAAATATAATCTCCAAGAAGGCAAAGATTTTTGTTTTGTTTGCTGTTGAATCTCCAGTGTCAAGAATAGAGCCAGGTACAGAGAGTGGTCAATAGCGTCTTGTTCAGTATTGTTGAACTTGAACTTACACAGAACTGCATTTGAACCCTATCTCTACCATTTTCAAGTTCTGTGTGACCTTGAGCTAGCTGTCTGTTTCCTCTGAGCCTCACCCTTATCATCTGTAAAACAGGGATAATAATTCTACATACATCATAAACAAGAATTAAATAAGATCAAATATTTGAAAGCACTTGGCATGCTGCCCAGTACAGGAAAGCAGGTAGCACAAGTAAGCCAAAATCTGCTGACCAACCAGTGTCTTCCACTTCTCTGATCCCTATACTGTGTCTTTTCCCCACCCTAGCCTTTTTATCATCCATTGTGATCAAACCGTTATTAGTCCTGTGCCTGGGGGCTCTGCTCTTACTTGCCGCAGTTGTAGAGGTCACAGCAGAAGCAGGTGTTGCCCCGGATTCGAGGTGTGCAGAATTCACGGTTGAGATGAGGGCAGTTCACCTGAGGGCACACAATAGTGAGGAAGATGAGCTGGCACTGCATGGGAGGCAGGACCCTTTGGGATTGGAAATGTGAGTTAGTGACAGATGGAGATGGCAAAGATGGCTGTGAGATGAACACACCAATGCATGGGAGGGATGGGGCTGGGCAGGGGCTGGCTGAATTGTGCATGAAGCAAGTCACTGTGTAGCTGAGCTTGAATCCAGCCTCAGCCACAGTGCTCAGTGCCCCATCTCTGAAGGGTGGAGAAGGAGGGGAGGATGAGTGGATGGAAGGATGGACAGAAGAACAAATGGACAGTAGAAAATGAGGATACAAGGGGGAGGCAAACTGGGGTACAGGAAGAAAGGGCACCAGATGGGAAGGAAGACAGGGGCTGTCACATGCACTCTGAAGTACAATGGTACCTCTCTAGCTGCCTGGGTAAGGTTCCTCATAACCCTCGCAGAAGGAGAATTTTTGGTTGAGGAACTTATGACCTTATATAGGAAAAATAGGATTAGGGGGACCAGGGTTACCAGTGAACCTATGGAAGTCATTATTAATATTTTTACAGTCATCAAGTTAACACAAGAAAGTGATCACGATGAAATCAAGAAAAGAGCAATGACATTTTACACATCTTGAGTTAGCAAAAACTTTTAAAGATTAATTTCCATTTATCATATCTATTAGTAAGAAATTTTCCAGGCTCTTTCCCCCATATGGATACAATGAGTGCTTGTAAGTTTATTTTGTTGTGTTATAGAGAATATTCATAGTAAATGACCATTCTTTTCTATATTGTTTTTTTTATCCAAATGCTCACAGCCTTTCTGATAAACATACACATTTCTACGCATCCGTTGTCACCTGAGGATAATTAGAAAAATGGTAAGTTTATGATTGGGGAAATAAAAAGAGGCAAGAGGATGGTGGGGCCATTAAAAAACTATTTGCCCTGATGCCTTGCGAGTGAGGGTATCACACCATTCATGTTATATTTTATGTAAAATGACTTTCCTTGAAGTTGTGCAATGCAGTGGCCATTTTATATCCATTCCCCTCTCTTTTTTCTAAATCACAAATTAAAAATTTTTCTAACTATTGAGTGGGGCTGACTTTCAAGTTGAGGTTAACAGAGAACCAAATTGTCAAGGTTCCTAGAAGGACACAGTAGTGTTTCCTATGAAAATGATCTCTGGGTTGGGGGCTACTGTTGGTACTATTATGTACTGAAATGAAAGCTCTATGAAAATGACCTGGAGTCATGCTTCACCTCACTGTCCACCACCTCCAGTTCTGCATGAAGGGACATGGACTACAAGGAGATCTGTATGAGGCAAGAGAGAGAGACTTTTCTGTACCTACTCAAGGATTATCTGACTAGACTCTTGGGGGTGTCATGAAATGGGCCAGGCCAACAGTCCAGCCCTCCCCAGAGACTCTAAGAGAATCATATCTCTCAACAACTTCATTTGGCTTCCTGACCCCTCATGTGTGTGAGACTCAGACTTTGTCTCCTTGTCTAGGCCTAGTGCCTTGGTGGGACTCTTGCTTTTCTTCCAGCTTTGGTACCTGAACCACAAACAACTGAACCATTAGGGAGGAACCCACCCTGTGGCCTCTATACTCTCATCTGTACCTCTTGGAATCAAAGCCACACACTAAGAGGCTGCCTGAGGGGTCAGAGGGGCACTCTATGGCCAGAGAACAAAGTAAACCTGATTAGGCCTCATGAGGCTCCAACCTATGACCATGGCCTCATTAGGACTATGCTCTGATCCACTGAGCAAATCAACTACAGATACTTAGCAGCCAGCTTTAGGTCCCTGGAAAGGAGTAGAAGAAAGAGGTTTTAGGCAGAACAGGAGACTTTCCCGAAAGGCAAGACAAATAGCCTCATTCTGGCTCACCTCCTCAGCTTCCTTCTGGGATGTCTTAGGAACATAGTGGCACCGGTTAGCGTAGAGTGGTTTCAGATCCTGGAAAGGAAAACACCAAACCAAAGGTGTTTTGGCTTTGGAAAATGAAGCAGCAAGTGCTCTGATCAGTAATAATAAATTTGAACACACACATACACCAGAGCAGGCAGTGGGTTAGGTTAATTTCTGAAAGCATCTAGGAAGCCTGAGAATGTGAGGATCAGATAAAAATGTTCTAATAACTGTGTTGCACTGGACCACTTAGTTAATGGGACATTAGGAAATTGATTGAGAAATGGGTTTCTGAAAATTTCCTCTCTGGTTTCCTTTCATTTCTAGTCTTTATCTTCTTGGAAAGAGTCTCCATGGAATGAGATTCAAAACTCCAGATTATTGCAACATCACACTCCGAAAAGGGGGTGGGGGCAGCTCTAACAGTGAGGTCTCATTATCACCTGAAGACAGAACCAAGGTTGGCGGACAGGTCAGCAGTCACAAGGTCACAGCTTTTCCAAAAGGAAAAGCTGAGGAAGTAAGCCCCAGGGGGACAGGCAGTTACTGTGATTTTAACTCAACTGAACTATGAGCCATTTTCACTCAATTACATTTAGATAAAGACAGTGAACTCCAAAAATACTGCTAATGCCTAGAAAACTAACATGGGACTCAAGGACAGTTAATTTACTCCATTGTTTTGGCCAGTTTCCTGGTAAAGGAGTTCTCAGGCATGGGGTGCTGAGGGGTGAAGCTTGGCATAGAACAGATAGACACAATCCAATGCTGCCCGGAAGCCTGCAGGCAAGGGACGTTGTTCACTTTCAAGGTGACACTGAACATTCCTTGAGTGGGACCTGGCTTGGCCCAAAAGCAGGTTGGGACTGGACAACTAGTTTATGCAAATTGACCTTAGAGGTTTGGCCAAAGCACACTGGCAGAGGGAGTTTACCAATTGCTCCTTGCCCTGTCCCGACTTCTTTCACTATTTCCAATAATCCTGGTGTTTGCTTTTCCCCACACATGTGATTTAGCATCTATTGTTCCTGCCACCCAAGTGCCTCCTGCCTCCTGGCTTCCCATCCCATCAAGGACCTAGGACTTTCCATCAGCTGCTTGTACACGAACCTCCTGGCTGCGTAATGTTCTAAAAGTACATTGTCCTGTTGCCTTAGCCTGGGGTCAGGCTGGAAAGGAATGAGAGTTTTCATGTTCACACCTGGCAGGGTTTATTTTCCATGTTTGGGTAATGGCAGAAGTCATTATTGTCCCGCGGAAGGGGAGGCTTGATGTGCTGGTCACAGCCCTCCTGACCTCCTGGTTCTGCAAAAGGGATTCAGCCACCAACTGCCCTAAATGAAAATAGACATGTGTGATGGTTGCTCATTTGGTGCTTCTAGCTGTTATTCTGCATTGAGACCCCAGAAGAGGAACAAGCTCATGCAATTAAGAGGTAAGAAAAAGTCACTCGCAAGGGCTTGACAACTTTTTTTAATCTGAAGAGCCACCAACCCTAGAGTGAAGGGATGTAAACAGCAATTGCTTTATGGTGAGTGTCTACTCTGTGCCAAGCCCTCTTAGGGCATGTTCGTACCCATGACTTCATATTGTCCTCATACTTAGCCTGAAAGTTAGTTTACGATTATATCTATTTGGAAGAGAAACTGTGGCACAAAAAGATAAAGTGGCTTTTCCATCTAATTAATGACTATATTATGGGGAGGGATAAGGAAGGAAATAGACAAGGGAGAGAAAAAAAGAAACATTTAGAGGAGTTTGTAGGAAGGTAGGTCTTGAGAAGTACACATGCTCCCAAGCCAAAACACAGGGCAACAGGACATTAAAGGGCCTTGAAAACAGTAAAGCTGGTTCTAACACACCCAAGCAGTTCTAAGGTAAAAATGTGCCTTAACTTGCCAATAGATTGCATCATAGATTAATAAAGCCCCCTTCCTCAAAACTTTCTGGGTGTCAGTGAGGACTGGCAAATGTCTTAGGACAGGTACAGTGGATGCACAAAAGTTCTCTTAAAGATTCATCCAGCCGTATCCCAAACCCCTGAATCAAGTGCATTACTTCAGGCCACTAACTGTAGGAAGTACACAGGGCCTGGAGACAGAGGAAGGTAGGGGTATTTAGAGGAAACTTCTAGTAAATATAATTTGGATTCCCCCCACCATTGCCTTTGACTGAGGCCAGTAATAAAAAAACATTGAGTTTCAGGGAAATGCAAATCAAACCCACAATCAGATACCACTTCATACCCACTAACTCACTATAATGGCTGGAATTAAAAAATCAGATAATACCAAGAGTTTTCAAAGATGTGGAGAAACTGGAACACTTGGACACCTCCAGTAGGAACGTAAAATGACACAGCCACTTTGGGAAACTGTCTGGTAGTTTATCAAAAGGTTAAACATAGTTATCACATGACTGAACAATTCCATTCTTAGATATATATATATATATATATCTCCAAGGAAAATAAAACATGTCCATACAGAAATTGTACATGAATGTTTATAATAGCATTATTCATAATAGTGAAACGATAGAAACAACCTAAATGTCCACCATCTGGACAAAGAAATGTGGTATATCCACACAATGGAATATTATTGGGCCATAAAAAGAAATGAAGTACTAGTGCATAGGACTAGGGGAAATAGGTAGATGGGGAGGCAATAGCTAAAAGTTATGGGTTTCTTTTGGGGATGATGAAAATCTTCTAAAATTGATATGGTGACAGTTTGCACATTACTGTGAAGATGTAAGTGCCACTGAATTGTACACTTCAAATGGGTGAATTATATGGGATGTGAACCATATCTCAATAAAAATGTTTTAAAAATCAGGAGAGGAGGAGGAAAATGGGGGAAGTCATTTTAGCTCATGATGCCATAAAAATCTGTTGTAGGCTTCTTGGCCACAAGACCTATGTTGCCATGGAGACTGCCTCAGAGTGAATACTGCTTGTCAAATGGGGATCATAATGCCTGTCCTACATACCTCATAGGATTGCTGTGGGTCTCAAATGAGATAATAGATGTGAAGGCATAATGAAAAGCTAAATGTACTACACAAAAACAAGGCATTACTGTTTTCAAGATGGCTTCTGTTGAATACAAAATAGCATGCATGCTATGATTGACTGCAACCATGCTACAAAAATAGGTATCTGCTCTGAGGATAGTATGCAAACATCATAAGAATTCATATATTAAGATAGTCAGGTTGTGGTTGTTATAAATTCCTGGTGTGTCCTTTGCCTTTTTAAGAAGAAAAAGATGAACAAGATGGCTGCTCTCATCTAAAATCAGAAGGAGTGGGTCTAATGTAAGGGCCTACATTTATATTCCTGGCCCTAAAAGAAAATTTGGCAAAAGGCCCCTCCCTTCTGCCTTTTTCTTTTACCTCTTCCCAAAAGTTAATGCTCGAGATGTCCTTTCAGAGATGGCGTGGGTGGCAGCACTGATCATATGAGTTCCTCCAATCTTGGCAAAAAGGGACTAACTTTTATGTTTGGGAGGAAGTTCCAAAAACAAGTTGAAATTAAAATAATAATGTTGCAAATCATCCTTTACTTGATCCAATCATACCTATGACACTCCCTTAGGATGACTGCACTATTAGCCAATGACTGAAGTGGAATAAAATATCATTGATCTACAGAAGATTCTGATAACACAGTTTTGCTCCAATTAAATTGTTTTATAAAAAATTTTTCCAACTAGTTCATGAGATGTTTTCATTTTCAATGTTGGTTCACTTGACATCAAATGGGTATTTGAATTTATTGTGGAGGCTCAATAATTTACTGTGGCTTGATTCTTATTTGTGGACCAGATCAGAACTACAGTTTGAGTTCCTTGGGACTTAGGCACTTCTGCCTTTGTAGGCCCCTTACCCCATTAAGAAATATTGAAAATGATATTGTATTTATTTTAATATGTTATGACTGCATTGGTATGTATATTTATATTCCAATAGTATATATTCTAATATTATATATGAAAACTTTCTTTGGACCTAAAAGTGCATCTTTTCTTCTGATTTGAAAAGAAATGTTAATATTTTTATGTAACATAAAGTACTGTGGATCATAGGCACTGTGCCTATTGTGCCTTATGGGGAAGTCAGCCCTGGGCCAGATGTCTAGAGTAGTATGAAATGAGAAGTGCTGAAAAGGGGGAGAGGGCTTCTGTAGAAAGCCACATGGAAGTGTCCTAAATCCTTGGCTTCCTCAGAGAATGAGCACAGGTTTGGTATTAGGAATAAAGTGGCCTTTCTTGAGGCACAGATTCTCCAGAGTAGGAAGCATTTGGCATTTTAACAGGACTAGGCTGTGAGTGGAGGCTTCTAGTTCCGGGGCTTTCCCCAGACCACAATCACATCTCTACTCTGCAACCACTGCCATAGGGACAGCAAAGTTCAGGCATCTGAGAAAGGGTGACTGTGTCCTTATGGTCTGTTCCTGTTGCTGTTGAAGAGGAGAGAGGCCATCTACTGAAAACTTTAGTCTTTCAGGAAGTCATGTGGCTTCCTTCTCCTCTTTCCCTACCTCCTACTACCAACAATGGTTCCGAGCCATTCCCCTGGTCCCACTACCCTTATCTTTGCCTTTCCAAATCTCACCCATAGGCCAAAGGCTTAGTTCCAGCCCCAATACCACTGGAAAGCCTGCCCTGACCTCCGGAGTTCGAGATAAGCCACTGTGGCACTTAGAGTCTGTACCCTCAGCTTAGACCCAGTTCTCTAGAGGCCTGTGTTTCCATGGGTGTCCTCATATAGACTGTCAGCTCCTTAAGGCAGAGATCCTGTCTTCTCCCTCTTCTGTTTCCCTCACAACACTCAGCACACATCCAGCACTGACTCAATGAAGCCTTGCTGTAGTGCACATTTACTTTAACCCAGGACTACAAATACTCACAATGTGTCTGGCAGCAAAGACCCCATCAACTATGGCACAACAAAAGGCTGCAATCACACCAAAGCTGATAAAGACGATTGAAGCCACCAGCTGCGGAGGGAACAAAAGTGTCTGTTAGCTTTCCACTCTTGCTGCTTCTAGAGACTAGGCAATCCCCAAGAGACTGCCACCCAAAGCAGAACTCTGGCTTGCTACCCCATGAGGATGTTCTTTGCACTCATGCAAGATTAGTGGGAACTGAGGAATGGGGAAGACAAAGAAGGGACCAATGAAGCACTTTTTACATTTTCAGAGCAAACTAAGACATTTACTCCATGAGTCTGTGAGCACCAAATGAAGAGGAAGGAGGCTTCCTGGTATCCAGCATACTGTCCATGGCAGAATTTGACTCCATTCTCAGACTCAGAAAAAATTTGGACCTTTGACATGTACTCCAATCTTCTATTTTATTTATTGTGAAATCAGAGGTTCAGAGAGAGGAAGCGGTGTGTGTGTCCAGGGTCACCATCTAGTCTATGGAAGAATCTGGTACCCACCAACTCCTAGTCCACTGTCTTCCCAACCCTTCATAGTGGGCTCTGGTGAATATAGGTATGATTCTGAGGGCCCACAAAAACCTACAAAGACTTCTGCAACTTAACACTTCAATGTCAAAGACATTTTACAAGGGTTGACGTCTCTGAAATTGATCAACTCTGTGTGGTACATATGAAAACTTTTCAAGTAAGAAAAAATGTTTGCTTGAACCAGACTGCCCTATTCCCTGACCATGTTAACTAACAGAAATGTTCCTGATAACTTCTCTCTCATTACAAGGGTGATACTACAATCCAGCGTGGGTGTTGGTGTTTCAAGGAATTTCCAGGAGCATGGATAGGTGCTGCCTGAGCCCACTATCTGCCCATGTTGACCCTAAGAATTACATGAATTCAGTGTGTTTCTTCCTTGAAGTATTTGGGGGATAAGAAGGAGAAATAGCATGGCATTAAGCAGCTCTCCAAGGAAAAGTAGGAATCAAAGTTAAGGCCACCCTAAGTTTTTCCCACTTCAACAGGCTACAAGGAAATGCTTATTATCTCCTTTGGGAGTTATTCAGAAACCTCTCCCCATAAATCTCATTTCACAGCACTACAGAAAATTGGTAAATAATGGATGAACAATGTCATGAAATTGGCATTATTAGCTATGCTATGATAGGCTCTACAACTGAAACTCCCCTATTATTCTGAATAATTTAGGTCCAAAGTGCAAACACTACTGGTGGGGGAGGGGCAGAGGGTGGGTAGAGTCCAGGTGAAATGGAAGAAGAGAACTATTAGAACTCCCCTGAGGGCGATTTCCACATTGCCAGGGGTGGGGAGAATATATGGTTAGAGTTCTCTGTCCCTAGAGCTATTACGTTATCTGATTAAACTTGCTGTTAAATAGACCCCCTTATCAAAGTCAAGTTGCCACAGAGACTTATACTGGGGGAGCCTAATCAGCCCACCTCTGACCACCTACCAGGCATCTTGATTTACAAGCCCTATAAGCTGCGATATGCTTATAATTTGGTCTGTACCTTCTTTCTCCTGCCCTCTAGGAAGCTTACTCAGACTGAACCAGGAAAATACAACAGCTTGCCCTTGTGCACTCCCATTAGGACATAGTTTCCAAATTTTACTTCCTGTCACATATGGTCATCTTCCCTTTCAAACGTAAAACATATTTAGGTTTCAACTATGGGGAATGGAAATACTTTAGGGCTTCATAATTTTATGCTGTGCTGTATGTGTCCCAAGCATATTTGTTCTCTTAATCAAAGTACTCTAGATTATAAGCTAAAAAGTGGGAACCCTCTGCAAAAACTTCCTCAAAAGATTATGCATCAGAAAGGAAGTTGTGAGAATCACCAGTAATCCAGGGCTGTGGCAACAAAAATCACAGAAGCAAAGGTGTTCTAGGTGAGGACGGTTGCCTGACTGATTAGGCTGGGGCACTGCTTTGGGAGTGGGGAGGAAAGCTAAGGGCAAGACTAGCTAGGCCACTGAAGGACCATCAGAGAAAATGAGAACAAGTCCCATACCACAGAGTCACTGAAAATCAAGTTCCCTGGAGGCTTAAGAGAAAAGACAAATTAGCAGTTTCTTTCGTGGCCCAATTTGGGCAAACTTAAGAAACATGCTATTTTCAGATGAAGAACTTGATTCTATAGTAATGAAAACTTACCATTTGCCGTTTGTTTTCAATAAGGTTGGATCCAATGATTCCAAGGAATGATCCAAAGCCGAGCTGCAAAGCAACATGGCACACATAGCATGTGGGGAGGTGGTCAGCCTGACCACACAATCATTCAGCTCCTGGATATAATTCAGGATAATGGAAAGTAACTGGGGTATAGATGCTAAAGCCACATGTAGTTGTTACTTACACAAATAAAATATGTGCAATAAAAGTATTTCTCCCACCATTTGCCAACTTTTCCTTGTAGATATGAGTCACACCTAAAAAGAAATGCATGTGCCCAAAAACTAAAAATCAAAGTCAACCATAGCTTTTCAGAGCCTGCTTATTTCAATTTCAATATTCATTACCTAGCATGTGACTGGTGAATCAATAAAGACATATAATGGTAAAAAGCATGCATTATATTTTGATCTTTATCCTTTTTTAAAAAGCAAACTTCCAGTTTCATGCATGGATTACAAAATAAAAGTTTGAAATAGCAAATTTTTTGATGCATCTGGCACACTAACAAAACCCAGGAAGTACTTTAGAAATCAGCAAGCACCTTAACCTAAACTTAAAAAAAAGAACTATTTTTTGAAAGCCTGTATTTGTGGTTGACCCACTGCAATTTATGTTAGCACTTATTCACCTCTTCCATCTCTGCTTCATTTATGGACAGAAAGCATTCATTAAAGGGTGAATAGAAATGGCAGAGTAAAACCCTGAAAAACAATTTCCCTAAGTGGCTGGGATGATGGCTCGGTGTAGCAGATCCCACTTTCCTCTCAGTTCTGCCATTAGTAGGCAGAGTCTGCCAGTGTCAGCTGAAAACAATCACTAACTGATGGCTGTTGATAGGGATGGAAATGAAAGAAGTAAAAAATAGTGAGAATGGACCAATAAATCTTAACAAAAGTCAGTGATGTAGTTACATATTTCTTTAGACTCACTAATGGTCTAGGTTTCCATCTGTAACTTTAGCTTGGCTCACAGGGGCATCTATTTCAATCTGACTCCCCAAACTTTATGCCTAGACTTGGAAATCAAATTGACCCGTGGCTGGGCAGGAGTTTGGTTGGGGCAGTGTAGGGGGACTAGGTGCTTGTTCCAGAAACCTGAGAATGAAAGAGAATGAAGGGAAGGAATGAATACAAATTTACAAAGACTCATTCTGCAGGGTCACTTAGCCAGCAAACCCTGTTGGGAAATAGAAACTGAAGTTCATAAAGGTATACAGATCCCATGTCACCCAAGACTTTATTGAGAACATCCTCATTCAGTGGTTAAACTATACCTGTCTCCCACCTGATTTTATTATAAAGGTCATTAAAAATGCATTGTCATAAAGTATGCTGATTAAAACCTGGTTATCAAAAAAAGATGAAAACAACAACAACAACCCTGGCTATTACACTAGTTTGGCTTCCAACCCAAGCTCATGTGCCACTTATGTTTGTGAGATCTTGAATAAGTTGACTGACCTCTCTAAACCTCAGTTTCCATATCTGGAATACGGGAAGTATAGTAGTGGCCATGTTATAGGGCTTTTGTAAGGATTAACCAGGACAATACATTCAAAGAACTTTGCACACTGCCTGGCACAAAGCAAGCACTCAGTAAATATTAATTACTCTTCTAGTGATCATTATTACGACTTTGAGAGACATTTAACTTTTGAGCATCTCTGACCTGATTTGAGCTGGAAAATCCTATTGTTATTTTCTCTTCATAATAGACTTTCATGTTCTATCTACCCATCCCCTCCAGGATGTTCCACAGATTTTATTGTTTAGCAAAAACTCCAGGAATATTTTGTGCTATGGCACTCTGGGCCACTTGTGGAGACTGAGAGAAAGTTGGAGGCAGCTTCTTACATGGAAAATAAATTCTTTTATTGAGGAGTTCATAAGTGCCCACAGATATTCACTGAATGTCTCTTGAATGCCAGTAGTAGTCTGCCTTAAGACACGAAGCAAAGGCACTAGCTATGTCTGCACTCTCAAATGGCTCTACTGGCAGTGACCAGAAGAGATGGGCTGAAGCTTCACGGAAGTGACTTTCAAGACAAGACACTCTGGAACTGGAAATCCCAGGCCAGCCAGTTACTTCATTCAGTTCCCTCCCCTTTCCTTCCCTTCTGTTCTATTCTACTTCAACCCATTCAATTTTCTAACATTCACTGAGTACTTTTGTCAGATAAATAAGACATGGCCCTTGCCCTGCAGGAACTCATAATGTAGTGAAGAAGAGATAGATTGTGGGTTAAGGATTACAGGTATAAACAAAATGTCATAGGAGCATAAAGTAACACATTTTTATGATATCCCTGGCTGTTACTTATAAACAGTGTGACCTTGGGCTAGTCCCTTTACTGCTCTGTGCTTCAGTTTCCTCATCTAAAAAATGGGACTCATAATGGTACCTATCACACATGGCTGCTGTGATGATTAAATGAGATAAGGTACAGGTATACCTCAGATATATTGGGGGTTTGGTTCCAGACCACTGCAATAAACAAGAATTGCAGTAAAGTAAGTAATAATCTACTTGCTGGTGGAGGATCTTGCCTTCAATGAAAAAAAAATGCAACATCTGTGAAGCACAATAAAGCAAAGTGCCATAAAATGAGGTATGCCTGTTTGTAGTTGTGACTTGCATAAGGGAGGCTGCTAAATACATGGTAAGTCTAAGATTTTACAGAGCAGGAGACATTTTAACATGAGCTCAAAGGAGAGGTAGAGTTCACTAGTCAGGGAACTAATATCTATTGAGTCCTGGCTAGAAGAATTCACTTTGCTAGATGACAGGTTGATGAACTCACCAGTGTCATTAAAACTATGTTACATTTGAAAAGCATCTGCCCTCCATTTTGCTCACAGTAATGTTATGAAGTTTGGTGGAACTCATATCATTCCCATTAGACAGGAAGGAAAATGGAGGCCTAGAGAATTATATGGACATGGCCCCTCTTATAGTAAGTTACTGGCAGGGCCAGGACTAGCCCTCAGGTCCCCTAACAGCAGGGGTGCTTTCAACCATGCTTTGCTGCATTAGCCAGTGTTTGTAAGAACAGTGACCTTCATAGCTGCCCTCCAGGGAAGAAAGTCTCTGTAGGTATGGAGTGAGAAGTTCTACTTGAGGAAGAGCTGAGGGGCTAAAAGTAAAGAAGAAAAAAAATCCTGAAACACCAATTCAAAAGAACCTATGCACCCTGATGTTCATAGCAGCACCACTTACAATAGCCAAGTGCTAGAAACAGCCTAAGAAGCCATCAGTAAATGAGTGGATCAAAAAGCTATGGTACATTTACATGGTGGAATATTACACAGCAGAAAGAAAGAAGAAGCTCCTACCCTTTGCGACAGCATGGATGGAACTAGAGAGCATTATGCTAAGTGAAGTAAGCCAGATGGTGAAAGACAAATACTATATGATCTCACCTATAAGTGGAACCTAATCAACAAAACAAACAAGCAAGCAAAATATAACCAAACACATTGAAATAAAGAACAAACTGACAGTAACCAGAGGGAAGGGGGAAGGGGGATTATGGAGGAAAAAAGGGAAGGTTTGTCAAGGAACATGTTTAAAGGACACATGGACAAAGCCAAAGGTGAGTAGGATTGAGGGTGGGAGATGGGGATGGGTGTGGTGGGGGGAGTGGTGGGTGGAAAATGGAGACAATTATACTTCAACAACAATAAAAAATTTTAAAAAAAGAAGAAAAAAATCAACAGAAGTTCCTAAAAATGGGCAGCTGCTTCTAATCAACTGCTTGTGCTCCTAAGGCCTCAGAAAGGTAATCTCTGTGGTCACCCTCGAGAACTGTATGTATTCATGGAACATTCAGACCTTTGGACCTCCATCTTGATTCCCTATTACCTGAACAAATAACAAGTTTGCTTTATTTTGGCTGCACTCCACTTGCAGAAGAAAAAGGACAAATCATTAGAAATCCGAGTCAGAATCAAGGACTCTTTTTTAAGCTAGGCCCTATAACCTATGCCTATTTCCATCTACTGCCCTAGATGCCCAGTACTGAGGCTCAGAAGGAGTAGTCATTCAATACATATCAATTGCACACATACTCTGTGGCAGGCACTGTGTTGAATCTGTGATTTGGAGGTTAGGAGGTAAGGTGGGACATGTATGATACCAAGATCAGTAAGACTAAGCAGTCAGGAGCTATAATTAGGTAAACAGGTCCACAATCTCTTTAGATAATCCTGAAATCTATAAAGCTCTTAAAACCAACTACCTTGATGACAAAATTGGACCTTAAACTGATGTGAGGTTTTTCAAAATATCATCTTTATCCACTTAGTGTAAAAATTCAGTTTATTGTAGAAAAATAAAGGTACTCAATTATGGGGTATTTCTGAAGACTCCCTGGGATGTCAGGTAACATATGATATATTCACTATATCATTTTCTAAAATAAGTGAGGTGTAAATTCTTGAATACATCTGGCCCAAACCAAGAGTCCAGATAAGGGATTGTGGACCTGTATAAACAAAGCTAAATGAGAAGATAGCCCAACATCCCATAAAGCAGGATGTGAGAATTTTCTAGGAATCATGAGTAGGAGGAATCTATGATAGGAAGTTCAAAGACAGTAGACACCACTGTGGACCCTAGAAGTTGAGAAATGTCCCTGCTATGTCTTTAAGTTGGGATAGGACAGAGCATTTAGATAAACAGAAAGAGAAAGCAGGGTGGATGGTCCAGGCCAAGGGGAACAATGAGAATGATAGCATCAAGGTAGAAAAGCCCATGTCGTTTTCAGGGGATTGTGAATTGACAATTTTGGCAGAAGGGAGTTAATGGGAGACCAAGCTGAGGGCATCTTCAGAGTGCTTTGAATGACAATGTTAAAGAGGCAACAGGGAGCCAAAGAAGGTTAGAACCTTCTGGCATTGTAAGTCTTATCTAGCAAATCAAGACGCAAGTCTCATCTTTGAAATGCACTTACTAAAGTAGGAACTTTGTTTTAGAGTGATTTAATATTTTAGAAACATTTTCAACAAGAGGTGGACAAAATTTCTGTCAAATAATAAACCACCAAATCCCACCATCCAGAGCTCCTTATATTTCCTGAGCATTCAAGTTAGTCAAAACTTGGTTGGATTTAGTCAGAATCTTTACCTGTGAAGCTCAAGTCATACTAGACTAAAGAACGTTTGTGGGCTATTGATTGTTTTGAATGATCTTTGTTGTCCCTGTTTCCTGATATAATTGTCAGGTAACTCTGGTATGACTGATATAATTATTACCAGATATAAAATAACTGGTAACTCTGATATAATTTTCAATTAACTGACTCCACATACCCTGGGAAATGGGACCGAAACTACTAAAATCCAGGCTGGTGTGGGCCCTATCAGTACAACAGTTGGGGAGAGGGTTCGAGAATGAAAGCCTTTCTGTACTGATCAGGTGGCCAACTCCATCTTGTGGGTTGCTTGGGGAACACATTTAGAGGCCTCCTCCTTCTGGATCTAAAGTTTGAGAATTATAGTGAACGAGCAGGTTCTCTCCCCTGTCTTTTTCAGCTTCATACAACTGAAGTTCTTATTTTTTTTAGGTCTCCAGAATAAAAAGTTCACCAGAACTCTTTTGGAATGACTACATCTTGAATATCTGAGGACAGTAAAAATCCTAAGTTGGTTTCTTTCTTTGTGGGTTTTAATTTAAAAAAAAAATTAAGATTTTATTTATTTATTTTTCAGAGAGAGGGGAAGGGAAGGAGAGAGGGAGAGAAACATGTCAGTTGCCTTTCGCATACCCCCTACTGGCGATGTGGTCCATAATCTAGGCATGTGCCCTGACAGGGAATTGAACTTGCAACCTTTCAGTTCGCAGGCCGGCACTCAATCCATTGAGCCATACCAGCCAGGGCTCTTTGTGGGTTTTAAATTTTAAAAATTGTACAATTCAGCTTGCATAGATAAGCATGTTTTTAAAGATGCATGTGTACATGTGTGTCTTAGGATGATGATACTACTTTCTAGCTCAGGTAGAGTAGCTAACACTCCATTATAATGCATCTCACTGTACAAGGGCCCCTCTTTTGGCAAAATAAATATGCTCCAGAAAAGTTTCACGTGATTTACAATTATGCGAATGCAATTATATTTAAAAATGCCTGAGATCTCAATATTTACATGAATTGAATGCTAAGCCTTCTTTTAATCTAATAACTACTCCCTAATCTATTTTGAAATTTAACATCTCATATACATTAACACATTTAACCACAGTCCAAAACAACAGGGCTCTGAATAATTTAAAATTATTTCACAGTTCTATACATCATATTTTATATTCAAAGTGACTAATTTGACAGCGTGGAATCTTAAAATGCCACATTATTCTCATTCTGGTTTTATTGCTAAGTATACTTTATTTATTGTGTTTTAGTCCTCCAGATGGTTGCTGGTCCACCTGAATTAGACTCCCCTGGGGTGTTTATTAAAATGCAGATTCAGCATGCCTCACTTTTTCAATCAAAGGTTAGCTCAGGAAAAGAAAACTCAGGTCCTTGAGTCCCACCCAGAGTTACTAAATCAGAATCTCTGGGGGTAAGGAGCAGAGCTCTGTATTTTCCACATGCTCAGCAGGTCATTCTTATGCATGCCAAGGTGGGGAAATTACAGGTTTGGAGTTTATATAGTACCTCCCTAATAACCAAAGTATTCAATTAGTAAAAGTGTCCCGTTCCTGGACAAATCTTGATTCTCAGGTGTTTACTGTTTTAGAGGTATGAACTGTAATTGTATCTGTTACAGCATGATCTGACCTATAAACTCAAAATGGACTCTTCTGCTTTTCAATGCGTAATCTTCCCCCTTCACTTCCTTTAATTAAATCCCCCTTAAAATAACAGGAACTATAAGAACAAGTTTTTAAAGGTTAAACTATGGGGCACACTGTCTGTTAACCATGGCTTTCCTATTAACATTTCCAGATAAGCTTTTAGTGAAAAGTGCACACACAGACACACACCCCTATTGCTTCAACTTGCAGCCCTAGCTGAACATCAGATACTCAAATAACAACAATTATGTACCTTCATTCCTTTGTTAATGCATTCCCACCTAGCCACCCACAATCAGATATTCTACAAAGAAGGTTCATAGCCACCCTTTGTAAATAAGAGTAAATACTCTTAAATAACATGGAAAGTGCCTTCCCCTCACCCATGGAGAGTCTGAATCTTGGCTTGAGCCTTATTAGCTCATGAGTCAGAAATATTTCACTAAATGCAGCTTACCTGAAGGACACAAAGTCACACAGACCCTATATATTGCTTTTCCCAGCCACCAAAATTCAACCTTTCCCCCATTTCTGCCCCCACTCCCCGCTTGTGTTTAAAAATAAAATCCAATTCTGCTGACTAGTGGTTTTCTTGCCTCACCACAGGAAGTGGACTGGGTGAGTTTTCACATCACATGTTTAACAGAAGACACAAAGCTGTGTCTGTGGGACACCTGACCTTGGCTAGGGGGAACCCTGCAGGCCAAAGAGCTGCAAAGGGACATCTCTGGGCAGAGTTCAGCTCACGGGAGTCCAGCCCATGTCAGACCCCAGCTTTGCTAGGGTACTTGAGATGGCTGAATGTGGAACTGGTGATCTAGGCCACAGGCACCAGGTTTGATCACTGCTGGCTTGTCAAAGGCATCCATCTTTAATCCCTTTCTCTCTCTTTGCTTCTCCCTCTCATTCCCACCTCTCAAAAGAAAAAAAAAAGAAAAGAAACAAAACACTAACAAAAATATGTCTGACCTCTTTACTATCCTAAAATATTTTTTAAATGAATCATCCTATAATTCCTTCCTGTTCACTAGCAACTACAATTTGGAAGTCATTTGATATTAAAAATATGATCCAACCTTGAGAGGTAAGTTTAGGGGTTTAACAGCAGTGTGTGTAGATCCAAATGAGGTTTTTGTTTCTTTTCATTTTCTTTTCCCCCAGCTTTATTGAGGTATAATTATAAATGAAATTGTATATACTTGAAGTATCCAATGTAACGATTTAATATAAAATGAGGTTTTGTATGTAAAGAGTGCAGCAGCTTCCAAAGTGGATTGCATGCACCCTGGGAGTGAGTAAAACAATCCACTGAGGTAAGGAAAGAAACTATTTGAACTCTTCTTTCTTACTTATTGTTTGACTAAAATAATAAGAAAGGAATTAAGCATCACAGATAGTCAGTAAACAGATTGTCAGTGGCGCCCTCCCTTAGTGTGAATGTCCGGCCACAAAATGAGCTATCCTCTGGGAAGAGGGCAAGTTCCAAGAAGCAGAGGGTTGATGATGGGGCACTTTCCATGTGCCCAGATTGTCTTATCTAATTTTAATTAAATTAGTCTCAAGAAAATGGACAAGTAGTTTAGAAAGCCTCCTTCTGAGAAACCACAAATTGAAGATGACCCTAATAATGTAAGCAGAAGCCAGCAACAAGAATATGGTAGAGGTGACATTTTTAACTCTCAGGGTGAGCTTTTTGTCAGCCACATGGTGAGAACGACATTAAAAAACAAAGATACTAATAGCAATCTAATCATACCTGATAAGAAGTCAGCCAAAAGTATTCGAAATTACCTAGTAGGCTATTTGAAACAAGGATTTATAGTCACTATCTTTAACAACAGACTTCATGTGATGTGCATATCATTCTTTGAAATTTAGATAATGTTAATATGAAAATATTAAAATAATTGTTGATTTTACTCTTATCTAATTTTTATTTTTCTACTTTGTATGTTTTATAAATCACATAATTTATAAATTAATAAATATACTTATTTTAGGAGTAAATATTCCAAGTATTTTTCCTGATAAGAGCGAAGGATCACTTTGGAGATCAGTGCTGTTGGTCACATAGTGTCAGACTGCCAGTGTCCTCAGATTTCAGGTAACATCAGGAGACTTCTATTATATATTGGAAAGCAGATTCCCAGAGAAGAAATGACCTTCACCTAAAGTTAACACTGCTAGTTAGTAACATCTCCAAACCTAGGTCCTAAAGAGTGAGATGACTTCCTCAGGATCACATTGCTAGTTAGGAATGGAGATTCTTAGTCCAGTGCTCTTCTTAATGGGCCCAGAATTGTCTTTGTATATAAATATACAGATATATAAAGAGGGCAAATGAAGCAAACAGTAGAAACTCAAACTGAATAGAAAACCATCAGAGTGGAACCCAAATGTCTATAGCCAGCAACCTACTGAGACCTACCTATGCCTTTTATACTTACAATAACTCCAGGGTAATAACCTCCAACAGTCACATTCTGGGTCCTGGTGGTTGCAGCAAGTCCCACTGTGAGAATTAACACGGACACAATAAGCAAAGTCACGGTGACATAGATGGAGTTTCGTTTCCTCCGATTGAAGGCTCCTGAAAGTACAGAGAAACTGAAATTGCTCATTTCAGCTGGGGAAGGGATGGGCTCAAAGAAAAATCACTAGGAAGGATTTCTTTTCCTATTCCAATTGGTAACTGGGGTTATCTCTGGGGAGTGGAATTATGGGGGAGTTTTAGGTTTCTTTTGGCAATCATCAGGAGCCACATTCACAATAAGAATAAATATTTCCAGTTTGAAAATAAACAACAGAAGAAATCTTACCAGTTACAAAAAAACAAAAAACAAATTTTTGTGCTTTCGACATTCTATACAAGATGTGTCATACTCACTTAGTAGAGAGATGTTTTTTAGGCTAAATTATAAGACATATGATAAATGGGAAGTGTATGTGTGGAAGTAATAAATGAAAATATTTTAAAGCCAATATGTAAGTAAGAAAGGTTTTTTTTTTTCATGAGCTGAAGATACGAAATTTCATTTTCAGTGTAAATATCAGAACCAAGCTAGGAACTGTTTTTTTTTTTCATTTATTTATGACATTTGCCACCTCATGTATAAACTTTAAAATGGTGTGTTGACAAGATTTGTCACATAACAAATATGTGTAATAAAGTAAGGGTTTGGAGGCCATTAGTCCACAAAGATATGTATCAGGGGAGGTAGATGGGGAAGATTATATCTTATACACATATAAGCTTATTTGAGGGTGGCATAAATATAAATGAGAAACCTGTTCTACTCAGTGCTTATCAGATATGATAGTGCAAACCAATATTTTTTCAAAAACAGGCTTATTAAGTCAAATAGAAAAATGATATCTAGACTCGTTTTTTGATTTAATTTTTTTAAAGGAATCGAATGCTGTTGCCTACTCTGCATGTGTTTCTTTGGCCTGGGGAGGGGGTTCTTAACAAAAATACCAGGGATGAGTTACCCTATGAGAGTCTAGTTCTTTAATGAGGAGGATGAAGCAGTAGGAAGCCTTATGCTGGGGTTGCCCACCTAGTGGCTTGACTGTCATTTATGGGTCTAAAGAGGCCACTTGGGTCTGTTCATTGGACCTGGTCATTCATGGAGGCCTCACTGCAGCCTCAGGAAGCAGCTGCCGAATGAAGCCTCCCAGACTGCACCACTGGGAGGGAGGAGATGAAAAAAGGGGGAGAGAAGGAGGAAAAAAAAAACAGCGGAGCTCTGGACACCTGCTGGTGGTGAGAGGGAGGGATGGTTGCTGACCCTGAAGCCCCCAGCATAAATCTCCTCCTATAGGGAAGAAAATCATCAACAGTGCCAGTCTGGTTAGCCTCATCATCTATCTTGTCTTCCCCAGTGCAGTCCCTGCAAGGCTCCAAGGGAGGTGGGAGGGACTGGTGGTATGCCCTGACGTCAGCCTAGAAAGTGAGGGATGTGACTCACCAGGGTCATTTAGACTACGACATTAGTCCAGGATTATTTTACATTGAAATGTAAAAGTGATATGAGCGTTTACAGGCACCCACATGCTAAAGTGCCCTGTTGTACTTGGGGAGGAGAGGTAAGGAAACATGAAATGAGGCTCCTCTCCAGTGGGACCTACACGGGAAAACAGAAGGGCCAGTAGAGACACCTGTGACAGTAGGGCCCTTCTTGTGACTGGGCTATTTGGGATGCAAATGGCAAGCTGACAGGATAAGCGAGCATGGGAGAAGCCAGACTGCAAGTGGTGGGGATGGGGAAAGCAGGATTTATTTCATCTGTTTATCCTTTCTCTTGATTCTGAGGAGCCCTAAATGAATCGCCAAACCATGGTCCCCAAGTCTGTTTGATGATAGATCCTTCTCAGTGAATCTGAGAATTGGTTCCATAGAGGGGTTTTAACCTAAACTTACCAATATCACTTCCCATTCCTGTCTGCCTTTCTGCTTTGTCACTCATACCATCTCTGCCCCAAATTGGCAAAAGAGAGTGAGGGAACATCTGGATACACCACAGGGGTCTTTGTGGCACATGAAAGTGTCTCAACACCTCACATGTAACCTTAGAGACTTAATTGGGGGAGTGTACGTGTGCACAATTTTTCTGATTTTTTTTTGTATCCCTAGCTTGGTCATTTCCCACCAACTGGCTTTTGATTCTATTCACAGCTGCTGGGTCTCTTTTGCAAATATCACTCTAACTCTTAAAAGCACAGGAGACAGGTCACAAAAGTGACTCAGCAAACCACATGGTGTCATTTGAAAATCTATTTTTCCCCCTGCTTTAGAACCTGAATTGAAAACCCAATCAACTGAGAAACCCAGGCAAAGATCCTAGAGCTCCACGATGGCCTTGCCTCTAGATAGATTTACTTTGGGTAAAATTCCTAAGAAAACTGTCCCATTGCTGGGTTTTATATCCATTCTCTCTCCCCTTCTCCTCCTTCATGTCACCCCTTATTTTATAATATAAGCACCACACTTGTGTAAAATGAAATTATTTCTAGTTGTACTTGAGGAGTAGACCATTTTAAGGAATGTTGCAGGGGAATCCTTTTGAAAAGTGAACAATCACCCCTCCATTTATCTTTAATGTCAATTTTACTTAAAAGTCACATCTACATAGAGAAAGACACACCTGTTCTCTGAAGGTGTGGCCCAGGCTCCTAAAAGGCAACTCATTGTGTCTGCTTAGGACGTTTTCCTAGTGGCTTTATTTTGGAAAGATGTAGAATGCTGTTCTTATTAGGGTGCAATTTGGGATCCACCTTAGATGTTCCTGTAAACACAGGAATATCTAATTCCAATTTTGCTTAGTAAATGAACATATCAAAAAGCCTCAGACACCATGAGGTACTTAAATACAGCAGCAGGGACTTGAAAACAGTGCCTATTACAATGTTTGATACCCAGTGAGTAGTCAATACTTGTTGAATAAATACGAGGCAACATCTCAAAATTGCTTCCTTCCTAATAAAAAAGTCCACAGTGGGGATTGTGTGAATAAATAATTCCATAAACATTCATGGAATTGATTTTTTTAAAAATAGAGTACACCTGAGGGCTCCCCAGAACTGAAAGCCTTCTCACCAGCTAGTGTCATAACCCCAATGCCTCTCACTAGCTTGTCTACTAGGTGACCAGCATATTTCAACAACTACCCCTGTAACCGACAGCAGTGGGAGAGTCTGAAATCCCATCATTGGCATTGCCTGCCCTCAACAGCCACCCTGCAGAACTACTGCAGCCCTCCCTCTCTGCAGTGCTCCACCTTCACCCCAGATTTGTGAGGACCAGGATGCTCAGCTCTAGAAGTGCCCAATTATTTGTTGTCCCCACCCTTCCAAATATAACCAGTTTCTCCTTCCTCTGGGTTTCTCCACCCTCACCCCATCATAGTCCCATTCCCCACTCTATACTCCTGCAATACAGTCTCTGAATCTTGGTCCTTCTTTTCCTCTGAAACCTGCCCAAAACTCACTTCCTCCTTCAAGTTTTTCTTGACTAAGCTCACTGTACTGAAATCACTCATTATTTCATGTCTCTATTTCCCTACGTACTTTACTCAATAAGTATATTTTTAATTATAACTGCTACAATTATAATTGTGATTGTAGATATGGCCCACAACCCATCTGATGTCCACCAGTTTCAGGATTTTGTATCCAATGGGAACCAAGATGTGGGTTGCCAGCAGGTAGCATGGTTGTCTGCTCACTTGCGTTTTACCTCGTACATGTTCTTGATTACCCTCTTGATTATAGGGTGTATAATCTGAGTGCAGAGAAGATGGGCTCCCAGTATCCTGTCTTGTGCACTATGTTGTTGATGACCAATTAATTCTCAACGCTGATCTTTTGAACTGATTAGGATTTGCTTACCTTAGTCAGCTTGGCCACACAGGGTCCCAGGAAGTCCCAGCCTTGAACATCCATGGAAAGAGATGGCTGCCCACAGAAGAGCCTCAAGGCTCTGCCAAACTCTCAAATATTTCCTTAAAGGTACTGAAATTACCCCCACTTTGGCAAATCTTTGACCACTGGCAAATTACAAATGTGTTATTTGGAAGGGAAGGAGTGCCCTGATGTAGTAGCAGTACCTTAGCACCTGGGAGCAGTGTTGCTAAAAGGAAGAAGAGGGTACTGGGAGGGGATGAAGGGACGCTGGAGTCAAATTAGCATCTTTCTATTGCCAAGCGCTCGCTCTGATCCAAGCTTTGAACTAATCGCTCATCCCCAGACAGCCAGTAAGCATGCAGCGCAGGCACCTTGGTTCAGTGTATCTGTATTGTTTTCAATTTTATTGGTTTGGCTACGGTTATGTCGTGCCTGTAGGGGGAATCCCCTCAGAAATGCTGACCTTGGAGGCTGAAACACTAACACATCCCCGCCCCCTTCTACTCCCCCATGCAAAGGAGGGTGGCGTTGCCAAAGCTGAGTTAAGTGGGAGTAACTCCTAAGTAGCCTAGAGGCTGATTCAGGCCTGGGCTGCACGGGACCAGCGCCAGGGAACTCCAGGGAGACTCCCTTGTCCAAAATGTGGAAACCCAGGGTTACCACTCCACTCAGGAATTTGCTCGCGCCCTGAGTCTGCAGACTTTCCAAAGAGGGATGCACAGAGCTGACTCCCGAGTCCTTAAGAGATCCATGATTCTTTCCCCGCAGTGTCTGGACGAAGCCCACTCTGTTTCTTGTTGCGCAGACCTTTCAGGAAATGGAAGATTGGCTGAGGACCCCTGGGAGCCTGAGACAGAATCTCTTCATCTTTTTCCCCAACCTACAGAGCAGTGTGGCAAGTAGCGACGTTTTACACCGTGGGCTACTAACCTGTCCACTCCCCCACAGGCGATGGCCCGGCGAAGAGGTCCTGCTTTGCATGTGGTTGCGGTGGCTGCAGGTACGGTGCTGCAGAGCCCTCGCACTCTTCCCCCTTAGCCCTCCGGCGCAGCTGCCTGGCGTTGGGAAGCCAGGGCTGTGTTAGCGCCACAGCTGGTCAAAGTGAGGAGTGCATTGTGTGTGCGTGTATGTGCGTGTGCGTGTGCGTGTTAGGGAGAGAGACCTGGGAGGAGTCTGGTACTGCTGTGTTCTGATTCGGACCCGAGTCCTTGGCCTCATTTGTACCACATTGCAAACAACTAAGCCTTTAAAAAAACATAAGATCAAATTCTTGTACGGAATATGTAAAACCAATAAAAATACGGATCTTTCCACCATCTAAGAGACTGTACTTTCTGGGGTCCCTCTAGTGAACGAATTCTGTTGAGACTGAGTCTTTTGCCAGAAATAGGGAGCTCACAGAGGGGGTGCAACCCTCTCCCTGCCCCTGCTCCTCCCCTTGAGATGTTCCCGCAAATTCTTCAGAGAAAATCTGAGCAGACTGGATGGCATGAATTGAGGATGGAGGGATTTTGCAGAATGCAAAGTATGTTGGCAAGAGAAAATTCGATTTGGTTAAAGTGTATCTTAAGCGAATTTTAATATTAGATGGGATCATGGTTTGACGATCCCCCTCCTGCTCTCCTGGGCTCCAAATTAATTTCTCCGCCCAGTGAAATCATAGGGCTTGGGAAGGTGCCTAACAGTTGAAGAGGACTGGGTTTGTATTTTGTTTGTAACTACTAACAACAGCGTCGAGGGGCAGCCAAGTTGGTGCCGGAGGCAGTTGTCCCCCAGTTTTGATGAGGAAAGGTGTTGAACCAAATCAGGCTAGTGGGTTCCCCCTCCCCCTCTATTCCATCCAGAGAGGGAAAGCGCCACTTCAGAAGATGCGCGGGCTCGCGCTCGCTCTTTCTTTCTCGAGCTCTCACTTGTCCTCCCCCACCCCCACCCTTTCATCCTCACGCATATTATATTTCCTGTATTTGGAGCAGAATAGGAATCAAATTCTAAGAATGTCTATTCTGCCACTTCAGATGGCAGTACTGGGCTGTCTTGAGTGATTCTTCAGGAATTCCCCTCCCGCCAGTCCCCCTCTTTTTTCTCCCACACGCCCATCCCCCAGGGTTGCGCAAACCCCCAAGTCAGCACCCCCCTCATTTCTGCTCTATATTTCAGAGCAGCTTCGACAGAGTTGGGAGGGGGCGAGGTTCCTGCTTCTTCTAATTATCGTTAGTCTTGAGCTTTTAGAAGTGACGCGGACTTTGCAAAGAGGGAGCGTCGAATGGCAAGCGAAGGAGCAGGTTGCAGGGAAGTGTTTTGATCCCCAGACAGCTGGGATTTACCACTGGCTGCAAGTCTGTCGACACACGCACACAAACACACTCACACCGCCACTCTGGCCAGGGAGATTCCGACGCAAACTGGGCGCTCCAATCTCAGCGCGTCCCCCCGCCCGCCCCCGCTGGGCCGCTCCCCTGGGGTTCTGGTTCCTGACCAAGGCGCTGGGGCTTGAGGACCCGCACCTTTGCCCCGCTTCCCGCTCCCAGGCTCTCCAGGTGGTCAAGGCGCTCACAGTCCAGACAGCAGTGCACTTACCCCTTGCTGCCGCCGCCCCTAGAAAAGGCGACGAGACTTACCCATAGAATCAGGCAGGGACATGTCGCTGGACCGCTGCTGAGTCAGGGACTGATGCATGATGAATGCTGCCCCGTTGCCCCGGCCAACGAAGCTGCCACAAGCGCCCCCAGGCTCAGGACGCCCCGCAAAGCATCTTACTCCGCGGCAGCCGCTCCCCGTCTCTTCCAAAGCTGAGAGAGAGAAACTGCCTCTGTTTGCGAGCTGCAGCCCAAGTGCCTCCTCCTCCTCCCTTCCCCTGTTCTTCCTCCCTCCTCTTGTGCCTCTCTCTGCTTCGGGAGGCAACAGCATTGGCGGTCCGAGCAGCGACGTGCGCTTGCGCAAGACCCCCTTCCTCCCCCTCCCCCCAATCCTAGTTACCCACCTCCCAGCCTCCCAATCCAGACAGGGAGCTGTTTTAGCCCCTTGGGGCTAGGGATGCGAAGAGAAAGAAGGGGAGGTTACAGCCTGAGGCTAATTGGCCTTCTATCTAGTTTGGAGAGAGGGTCTTAGGCAACCATCCTGTTCTAGGACTTATAATTGGGGAGTGGGAAGAGTCAGAGGTTCAGAGCTGAGACACACACACATATTTGTGTAGGTTTGGTGTTAGTGCTTCCAGAATGGCATAATGGAGCTGGAGATGATCCAGAGAAGGGCCACTCTATAATCAAGGGGATGGAGGAAGGTGGAGGGGACTGCCATATGAAGATAGATTAAACAAACGCAGACTCTTTAGTCTAGAAAGATGAAAGCTGGGAAGGGATGTGACCAGAGTATAAAATTATGCAGAGGTGGAGAGAGGGAACACAGCCTTATTCACCAGATCTGAGAATTCTAGAACCAACAGCACCCTAAGAGCTAGAAGGAGATTCAGCTAAAACAAATCAGACTCTGCATCAGCACCATAGTTTGTGCTTTTATTGAAGGAGCTTTTGTGTCAAAGATCTCATTTTTCTCATCTTAGCAGCCATGCAAGGCACAAAGAAGAGGTATCAAGAACCCCATTTTATAGATGAAGAACTGGGGTCTTAGAGAAGGGATGAAAATTTCCTGTAGTCAGTCACCCAGCTAGTAAGTAGCAGAGGTGGGATTTGAACTTAGACCTGTTGGATTCCTAGGTCATTGCTCTTCCTGCTAGGGCAGCTGAAAAAAAATATTACTCTATATACCATATTGAAAACCTAAGGAATTCATTATCCCCAAGAGGTGTAAGAGGATGAAAACGGAGTAACTTTGGAAAGAGTAAAAAAGTCATGGCTGAGAGATCCACTGTGGATTGCTAAGGGAAACTGGGATGAGGTGGGAATGTCCTTGATCTTGGATGACAGCCAAGTCCTTCCCCAGCCTGCTCTTCCAGACCCCATTAGGATATTGGCCTGGAAGCACTATGTTGTTGGCCTAGAAAGGTGGTTCTGATAGTCTCAAAACAGCCACAGAACAGGATGAGGCCTTGTTGGAGTGCCCCAAGACATCTGCCTGGTGGCCAGTGGAGGTGGAAGATGAGCAAGGGGATAACAGTGAGCACCAGCTCCTTCTGGAAACTCAGCCCTGTGCATCCCAAGGAACTGACCTGTTTGGAGGCATCCATTCTTTCCTAGCAAGAGCTCCCAGTTTTCAATTGCCAGGTCTCCTTCTAATCACATTTCCCTGATGATGGCTGCAGCCCTTTTTCCATGACTACCACCCTCACCCCACCCCCCACAGACACAAAAAATCCACCTCAGAACCAAGTATAAAACTTTTCTGAGAGTTGATGAAGAAGAGTACTTGGTTTTTCCCACCTCTGGTTTGTTAATCTATTGTGAAGCTTTGTTTTCTTTTGTAGGAAATGAAACCAAGGGCCCTTTCCCTTTCCCATCTTCCAAAGGAAGAAAAGATGCCTCCTGAAGATTAAAAAGAAAGCCCTTTGTAAAGAACTTGGGCATATTCGAGGGACCAGCCTGAACGCTGTGTCAGGTATTATTAGTAGCCCTACACTATAGATGTTTAGAAATCTGTGATATATGTCATAGATAAAGACAAGATACCCACTGTTGTAGAAGTGTGTGTCTTTATCATGCTTGGCCTCTGTGTCAGTCTTCATGAGCTCCACAAAGGCAGAGGTAAATCCCTTACTTACACTCTTGCCATCTTTGTTTTCAGGTCTGTCTACTTATCACTTCTTCTCCCAACTCTAAATATCTCATATATTTAATGTAAAAAACTGGCAATCAGCACTACATTTCCAGGAGCACTTTATAATTACCGTATTTTTCGGACCATAAGACGCGCCTAGGTTTTAGAGGAAAATAGGGGAAAAAATTTGAAGCAAAAATTTATGTCCTTAAAAAACATTTAAGAATGTAAACAACATAATATTTCACCAATGTAAATGTAAACAAAACTCAACAGCAGCATGAACAACCATTATTCCCCCCAAATTTGGGGGGTGCGTCTTACAGTCCGAAAAAATATGGTAACTGATTTTGTTTCTGTGAAAGTAGCCTCAAAGAAAAGAAGGTCTTGTACAGGCTGGGAAAGACTGTTTTACACCTTCTTTAGAGATTTTGACTTCCATATAGCATCCATATAGTTAGAGATCCCTAAAGAAGCCAAATAGAAACTTGTTACCATGCTGGTTTCAAGGGAGAGAATGAGGCCTTTTCATTGTAGAAAGAAGCATATTAGTCATCAACTGACATAGAGGGTGCATGTAATTTGACCTTTACAATCAAAGCCATAAACTAATGAGGTGCCCTTAATGGGGGTGAGTCTTGCTTTATGCAGCATCTCTATTCCTGAATCCTGAGTGAAGATTAAACACTGATTTAGAAATTGCTAGAGGAGCTGGCTATTTAAAAGAACTGCACACTGTATATTTCCTTTGGACTGTCTCTTGAGGTACCTTATGGTACTTGGACCACAGAAAGCTCTCAGTCAAGTTAAAAATGACTTTGAGATCAGTAGCAATGACAATAGCAGCAGCTGCAGTGGCTCAGAGAGTAGTAGGAGTCTTCTCCCCAGAGATGATGTGCTTGTTTAGACAGAAGAGCTCTGATAAGGGGAGGGACTAAAATGGCAACTTGGGGAAATAAACTTACTTGTCAACCAAGCCTGACACAGAGATCCCCTGTCCTCCAAAAGAAAGTTAATTTTAACTCAGGGTGAGTCGGACAATTAAAAAGCAGAGGCAATTTGTTCATGAGCTCCATTCTGATTTTATTCAAAACACATGTGGATTTGGTACATTAATAGACTCATAGCAAAACTGGCCAATAGGCAAGCCACCTAGATGAAAGAACAGGTTTTTCATGCCAGTGAAGGCTACTATAAAACTACTTGGCTAGTTTCTGATTAAAAAAAAACCCAGAAATATTAAAATGGCTTAAAATAAATTCTTCCACTTCAAGCTTAATCAAGCTTATAGTGTTGCCCTAGGTTGAGGCTTCTCTTCGTCTTCTTCAAACCAATGATGAGAGCACTCCCCAGAAGCCTTCAGATCACTAGAAAAATGCCAGATGGCATTCTGTCACTAACACATTCACCCTGGGAATATCCATAGCACTCAGGCTATTTTGATGATCAATTTGATTAGTTAAATTACCAAAGTACCTTCCTGATTCCCAATTTTGGGCTGTGGGTCAGAGAGATGATGTCTACATGGATACATACATGTACATACATATTTTAAATGGTGGCCACACAAGTATACATACACACATCCCAGCCATTCTCTCTTCACCCTAACTATCACCACTCACCTCTCAGCTCTCAGACTTGAATTGACCAAGGATATAAAGGAAGCTTCAGAATAATGGAGCACCTTAAAGAGTCTAAACACCCTAATTGAGGTTGGCATTGTGCCTACTTGACTTCCTTAGGTTAATGCCTGGTACCCAATGCCCACACAACAAACAGCTGAATTTTCATTGAAGAGAACAATGATTGATGGTGTGATTTCAGCCAGATAGCTTGACTGGTTCTCATTGTCAGCTGGTAATTTTCTTTAGGTACTAGGAAAATAACCGTAGCATCAGGGAACAAAACTGGTACTTGTCTTTGCTTTCTTATTTTCTTCTTATTCTGCAACCGGCTTCAGTTACCAAACACCATGTCATAAATGTTTCCAGTTCCGATAAAAAAATTTTGATGACATGATTTTAAATGAATGGAGCATCATTTCTTAACCATTCCCTATTATTGAATATGTTAAAGGTTTTTAAATTTTCAACATTATAAATAGCACAATGAGCTAGATTTTGGAATCTTTATTACCATTTAATGCAATATTGTGGTGGAATTATTAATTCAAAAATTCCAAATATATTTTTCTAATTAAAACATTTTTCAACATGTATATAATTAAGTTTCTTAAGTGTAAATATTGATGCTTTTTTAAATCCTCACTTGAGGACGTTTTTTCATTGCTTTTAGAGAGAGAGGAAGAGAGAGAGAAACATCGATGGGTTGCCTGTCCTATGTGTTGCCACCAGGAATCGAATCCAAAGTTCGTTTGCTTGTTTTTATATAGCTGTCCAAATTTCTTTAATGATCACTACATACTAGGCACTTAAAATAGTTGGTGAATATATGATACTTTTAATATACTGTTTTTTTCTGCTTATGAAAAATAACATGATACTGTAAAACTTCCCCAAACCACAGAGGTATACAAAGCAGCGAGTTATCCTCTCCCATATAATTCTCCTCCCCAGAGATAACAACAATTTTTCTCCATAAATGCTTTTGTTTATTTGTTTTGAGAGTTAATTACTCTTTTTAAAAGGTAAACTTTTTCAGTAATTAAATATATCTTTGTTAAACATTGTAAATTGCATTTAATCCCTTTCAAATACACTATATCAAACTCCACTGTAAATCAATCAAACTCAACAGTAGTTCATTGTTGCACAATAAAATCCCCTTCAATTTACACTACAATACCTACCTAGCTCTCATGGGCAGGGAATTAAAACTGCATCTTGTTTATGATCACTAATGCATGAGGAAGAGAATCAGGAGAATTTCACAAAAAATGAATATAAAGAAATCATTCTGACTTCAAAGCGCACTGTTTGCAAACATTAACAAAAACATCAAAATGATACAGGTATACATACTTCTAATAAATTCTTCATAGGCAAGTTCTGAAGAACAATCTGTTTCTTACTACAGAAAGTAGGTAGTTTCTTTTAAAGATCAAAGTCTTTTTTATTTTTTTATAGAATTTCACATTTTCCTAATTTGAAGGCATAAAACATCAACAGAGAACAATAATGCATGTAGAAATGAATACACTAGGGGAATCTTGATATTCAAAAAGGCTAGATAATGCTTTTTTGAATTTTAGAACAAATACAACAGAGGTTAATAATCACAAATGTTGCCCTGACCAGTGTAACTCAGTTGGTTGGGCGTTGTCCAGCAAAACAAAAGGTCACAGTTTCAATTTCCGGTCAGGGCACATGCCTGGGTTTCAGGTTCAGTCCCTTTGGGGGTGGAGGGCACATTGAAGAGGCAACCAATCGATGTTTCTTTGTCACATCAATGTTTCTCTCCCTCTCTTTCTCCCTCCCTTCCCCTCTCTCTAAAAATACAAACAAATATTTTTTTTAAATAATCACAAAGATTAAGGTTAGAATAAGGTCAGTCAATGCATAAACACAATGAACATATTTTATACAGTAAACTATTTATTGAAATACGATTTATACAGAAAACTTCACTATATGTATACTTTTTAATAAGGATACAAAGGCAGGAGATGAGGACAAGTGACCTTAAGCCCACGGGAATGGGTTGGGAGATCACTAAAGGTGTCTCACAATTTAGATGGCCTGATTTACCTGCCAGAGATGGCAGTTGGTGATGACAGGATTCAGTTAAGCTATAACTGTCCTGTTTCTTTCCTCTAATTAATTAGAGCTCAGTACATCCTTTCTTTACTTCCATCAAAAAACATTCATTAAACATCTAATTAGATGTGGCATTTTCACAGGCTGGGTATGTACGTGTGTGTGTATGTGTGCCCAACTGCTTGGTTCATGTCTGGACTAGAGAGGATTTCTGTGTTCAGTAGTTTCTGGGAATCAATAGATTTGCTCCCAGTTCAAACTGCTCCACAGATCCTGTAAAAATGTTTACATTCTGTGACCTAGTAATTCCACTTCTGGGAATCTGTGCTTAGGAAAGAGAAATCTGGGCTAAGATTTATGTGCAAGGATGTCCATGGCAATGTTATTTATAATATGGATAAAAATTGGAACCCCCCGAAGTGCTCCAAATCAGGGGAATGATTAACTAGATGACACCGCAGCCATAAGCTGCATATATTATATACAGCTATTACAATCGTGTTTTCAAGTGGCAAGGACATAGAAATATCCATAATGAGTGAAAAATCAGGCTAAGAATTGCATATATAGTTTGATCTCAATTTTGTTTAAAATTGCATATATATGCAGAGAAAAAATGAGTAGAAGCAGTCATAAAATATTCACTGTAGTTACCATGGGAAGTGGAATTATGGTGACTACATTCCTCTTTATATTTTTCTGTATCTTTCAAATATATTTCATGAGCATGTATTATTATTAAAACTAGCAATCTCCCCAAATTCTATTTCATAAATAAACAAGTGAATGTTTCATTAATTCTACTCTGTTCTCCCTGAGGGCTGCTCAAGACCTGTCTCTCTGTCTCTCTGTCTCTGTCTGTCTCTGTCTCTGTCTCTGTATCTCTTTCTGTCTCTCTCTCTCTCTCTCACACACACACACACACACACACACACACACACACACACAGCTCTGCTTTCAGTCTTCCTTGCCTGAATGTAATTTTCAGGCAATATTTCACCTCTCAAGGGAATTTGTGTTTTTCTTTCATTGTGTAATTAAAGCTTGTTGGTTCTGGCGGGTGGGCAAGTACTTTTTCTGGTCCAGCTCTTTCTATGCCCCTGGAATTACACCGGTAGGGGGCTGTCTACTCTGTGGATTCAGCTTTCTGGGAAACTGACTTGTCTGGAAAGATAAGGGAACTCTGCGTGTGGTGGGATGGGGGAACTTGAGAGAAAGACAGTATATAGAAAGGAATGAAATGAGCAACTTGGTTTATTGGAGATAATCCTTTGGTGAGATTTTATTTCAGTGTCTTGCTGTTTAAAAAGAAACACCTGCATTGCAATTCAGTTGGACCTGTAAGAAGTTCTGCAGAAGGTGAAATGCATCTAACTCCATGCCCACTCCTCAGCTCTGCCCAGGTACCCAGAATCCTGCTATAACGAAGAGGAGGTTGTTCAATAAAGGCAGCTGTGCTTTAACAAACAGCCAACAATTATAAAAGTAAAATGTGCATCTAAATTTCAAACTATATAGAAGCATATAATTTAAAATGTACAAGTTTTTCCCTCCCCAATCTCACTTCTCAGAGGTAACTTCTATTAAAATTCTGGTATACATTTCCCCATACTTTCCCACTTTTCTTATGCATATACAAATATGTTCATACACACAGAATTATATAGTGAGGTATTGAACAAAAATGTAACCAAACTATAAATATTATCCTGTAACTTACCTTTCTAAAAACCCAATACTGTTTCATGGGTATATTTCCATGTCAGTATATATAGATTTTTTAATATAATTTTTTAGCAGCTGCATACAATTCCATTGTGTAAATGTTTCAGAATTATTTAATCAAGCCACCATGGTTGAACATTTAATTTAGTTCATTTTTCATAGTTACAAACAATACTGCAATAAACATCCCTGTACACATACCATGGAGTCAATTTAAGGGAAAATCTTTCCATCCACTGTGCATTATCTAACCATTTGCAACTACTTTCCTGGACTCTCAAGAACAGTTTTTAATGGCTATGCCAAATGTTCTGTAGCGTCCTGAATGGTCCAATGCATCTTTTCCAATTAAGTTGCAGTCTACTACACACTGCATTTTAAATGACATTATGCTTTAAGGACAGGGTACTGTCTTACATTACTGATACAGTGTTATAATGCTCTTATATTCACTCAAATGCCCTGGAATTGAATGGGTGCCACCTGAAGAGAGTGGGCCGCCAGAGGCTTACAGTACACATCAAGGGCAGCCAAACCCAGGAGAACAAAAATGTGTGAGCTTCCTGCCTCCACTGACATCCAGCATCTCTCGACCACTTCTGGCAAGAAGGCTCAACTTGAGATAAGGCACTTTATTTTCCATCTACCAGTTTTGGGAAGGGAAATAGGGGAACACTAATACTAATATCTGAATTGAAGGAGATCAGGCTGATTTCCACCCCTCTTGCCAACTTATCTTCCCCTCCCCCCTTTACCCAGGTGCTCATTGTCCCCACCAATCTTCCTGGCTGTTTTCAGGCCCTTGCTCTGACACCCTCCTTGGAGGTGACGTCAGCCATTGCCTGTACTCCCATCAAAACAAACCTGTTTTTAGAATTCTCATTTGCCAGTATTCATTTGTGTAGTGTGACAGAGAGTGCTTAAGGCTTGGCATCAGGAGACCAATTTTTAGCCCTAGGCCTTTGACCAAATCAATTAATCTCTCTGAGCCTACATTATGACATCTGCAAAATGGGGATAATAATAATAACTTCTTCAGAGGGTTGATGTAAAAATGAAATAAGATAGCATGTGAGAAAGTACATTGAAAGCAAGGAGCCCTGGATAGTGTGGCTCAGTTGGTTGGAGCATCGTCCTGTAGACTGAAAGGTCACAGATTTGATTCCAGGTCAGGACACATACCAGGTTGTGTGTTCGATTCCTGGTCAGGTTGCACATGGGTGGCAACAGATATCTCTCTCTCCCTCCCTCCCTTCCTTCGTCTCTCTCTATAAGCAGTGGAAAAAAAATGTCCTCAGGTGAGGATGAAAAAAATCAAGGAAAAGTGCTCTGTGGTTGTAAAATTTCATGATTATTTATGGATTCTTTCTTCCAGATAAACTTGTTTTATTTTATTTTGTTTAAACTGGATTTCTGGGGACCACAATAGTTTAACTTGGAGGAGTGATTATTAGAGTGAAAATGTCAGGCAGTGGAGCAAACTAGTGGGGAAGCTATTCTGAGATGGGGAAACCCTTCTAGAACTTCAAGTCCACATATGTAGGGGGTGGCTGGCACCACCAAGACAGAAGGCTGGCCAGAGTCCCCCAGGCAAAATTGTCAGAGAAATCTGTTACCCTTTTTATGTCTAGGGAAGATAAAGATCAGCTGGAAGGGGGCAAGAACAGTATAGATTTCTATGGGCTGGCCCAAGGACCTGTCCTCCCTAAGGAGATGTGTTCTAGCAACTGTTTGATATATTTTTAAAGGTCAGAGAGGTTTTGGCTCTATAGGATGGAGTGGCTGTGACACCTGATTAATGTCTGTCCAGTACTTTCCAGAATGAAATTTAATCAGCAGAATGATTGCAGCAAGCAGCTGCCTGGAGGAAAACTATCCTGTTCTAATGGTGGCTTGTTTGATGTGTTGGCGTTGTAGTGGGGCACGTACATTATTAGTTCAGACCGGGGGGCCCCAACTAGGACACTGGATCAACCAGTAAGGAAATGCAGCAAACGCCAGCATCCCCTGTATGGCTCTGTGTGGGGTCATCACTGTCAGATTGTCAGTTCCTCCTTACTCCAAGGACCTTTATTGTCAGCCTCCCTCCCACCCCAGGGTCTTCCCTGTTAGTTCCTTTGACTCCCCTCCTATCATCATTATCTATTCCCTGAGTCCCCTCAAATCTACCACTCTTAGTAACCACTCCCCCAGCTTCAAGGCCTTCAATGACAGCTTCTTCCAATACAATTACACATACATTCCCCTTTCCCCTCACAGGTGTCCTCAAGGCTTAAGTGAAATAAAAAATTGCCTCTCCTCACAAAATGACTAGAGTCCCCTAGTCTAATGAATCCTTCTTGGCCTATTTTTCCATCAGAAACACAGGAGTTATTATACTGACTTGCAGAAATTCTGTACTTGCATCATACTCTTTAACAGGTAGAACATACAACAGAGACCTAAGTGACTGCCATGTACCATTACTGAAATGACATGGTGTGTTTTATATTCAAGCTATGTTGGGCCTTCCTCACTGTGATCTGTGTTTTGAGATGTTTCCTAGTAGTGGAGATATAGGTTGAATAATCTAGTCACATTTTCTTGCTGATTTTTATTTCCGTAGTACGAAAAACTTTCACCTAAGCCTGCCAGAGTGTACCCCAGGATCACCACAAGGATATGACCCAGGATGAGGGCATTGCTTGGAATTATTAAGGCCCAAGATTATAGTGTAAAGGATAATCTTTGAGGACCAAAAGGAGAAAAATGGATATAGCTGCAACAACTCTCTCTAAACTCAAATAAAATGCTGAGCAGTCTCTTCTCTGTAGGCAGCTGAAAATACTTCAGGACTCCTAGGTTTTGTCTGAGGCACCAACCCACAGCCATATGTATAAGATAAATCTGAATCCAGGAAAAACAAAAAAGTGAACAGTGTTGTGAATGTGTGTGGGAGGGCCTAGAGGTGGAATTGAACCAGAGAGTGTAGAGATGGTATTCAAAGTTAGGAAACACCTTGAATGGTATAGAACTATCACTGAGCACTTGCTATGTGCCAGGTCCTAGAAATAAATAAGATTCAGTTATTTGGGAGAGAGAAATTTATAAAAAAGATAGGACTGAGGAATTCCTAACTAACCCAGGCAGAAGGAATAGGGGGAAGTGGTGTCTGATTTAACTGTTAAAAGATTTACCCATTTATTCATTAATTCTCTAGGATATAAGTTCTGTGAGGTCAGGGACTGTGTTTTGTTCACTGTTGTAGGTTTAATGCCTTAGAATAATACATGAAATATGGTAAGAGCTTAATAGTTACTGATTAAATGGGTATATGCCCACTATATGCCAAGCACTGTGCTAAGCACTTGGGATACATGGGGAAAGGGTGATGGAATCAAGGAAGGTTTCTCTAGGTTTCTGGCTCAAACACAAGGACTGGCGTTAATTCTTTAAGTGCTTAGTAGAATTCATCAGTAAAGCTCTCTATTTTGGGATGGGTTTTTTCTTTGGTGGGAATATTTGATTAATTGCTGACTCAATCACTTTACTTGCATAGGCCTGTTCAGGCTTTTTATATCTTCTTGAGTCAGTTTTTGTAACTTGTGTCTTTCTAGAAATTTGTCCATTTAATCTAGGTTATCTAATTTGTAGACATATAAATAGTATGTTTTATATAGTATTCCTTTAAAATTTTTCTTTTGTAAGGTTGGTATTAATGACCCCAAGTTTTATTGTTGAATTGTCTATTTCTCTCTGAAATTCTGTCAGTTTTCGTTTCATGTATATGAGGGAGGGGTATGTGTTTTCTGTTTTGTATATATTTATTATGGTTACATCTCCTTCTCTGACTTATTGACCTTATCATCATTATAAAATATCCTTCTTCACCTCTAGTAACAATTTTTTTCTTAAAGTTTATTTTGTCTGATATGAGTATATCCAATTACTATTTTCAAGATACAGTTAACCCTTGAACAACACAGGTTTGAACTGCATGAGTCCACTTATATGCGGATTTTTAAAATGTATTTTATTGATTATGCTATTACAGTTGTCCCATTTCCCCCTTCTCCCCCCTCCACCCTGTACCCCCTCTCCCACCCACGTTCCCCCCTTTAGTTCATGTCCATGTGTCATACTTGTGAGTTCTTTAGCTTCTACATTTCCCGTACTATTCTTGCCCTCCCCCTATTTTCAACCTACATTCTATGCTACTTATTCTCTATACCTTTTCCCCCCCTCTCCTCCTCCCACCCCCCCCTGCTGCTAGCCCTCCATGTGCCCTCCATTTCTGTGGCTCTGTTCCTGTTCTAGTTGTTTACTTAGTTTCTTTTGGTTTGCTTTAGGTGTGGTTGTTCATAATTGTGAGTTTGCTGTCCTTTTACTATACATGTCTTTTTCTTTATCTTCTTTTTCTTAGATAAGTCCCTTTAGCATTTCATAAAATAAGGGCTTGGTGATGATGAACTCCTTTAACTTGACCTTATCTGAAAAGCACTTTATCTTCCCTTCCATTCTAAATGAGAGCTTTGCTGGATAGAGCAATCTGGGATGTAGGTCCTTGTCTTTCATGACTTGGAATATTTCTTTCCATCCCCTTCTTGCCTGTAAGGTCTCTTTGGAGAAATCAGCTGACAGTCTGATGGGAACTCCTTTGTAGGTTACTGTCCCCTTATCTCTTGCTGCTTCTAGGATTCTCTCCTTCGTTTTTACCTTGGCCAATGTAATTATGATGTGCCTTGGTGTGTTTCTTCTTGGGTCCAACTTCTTTGGGGCTCTCTGAGCTTCTTGGATTTCTTGGAAGACTGTTCCCTTTGCCAGATTGGGGAAGTTCTCCTTTATTATTTGTTCAAATACGTGCTCCATCTGTTGCTTTTCTCCTTCCCATTCTGGTACCCCTATAATTCGGATGTTGGAGTGTTTAAAGATGTCCTGGATGCTCTTAAGCTTTTCCTTGATTTTTTGAATTCTTATTTCATCATGCTTTCCTGCTTGGTTGATTCTATCTTCCTTCTGGTCCACTGTACTGTTTTGAGACTCAGATTCCTTCCTTTCACTATGGGCTCTCCTCCGCATATCTTCCTGCATCTCTTTTATGGTAACCTGCATCCTTTCATCTAAATTGAGCCCAAAATCAACCAATTCCGTGAGCTTTCTGATCATCAGTGTTTTGAACTGTGCATCTGATAGATTGGTTATTTCTTGGTCGCTCAAAAGGATGAGTCTTGGGGGACTGATCTGTTCTGCTGGAAGCATGTCTTGTCTTTCCCTGTCTCTCCTATTTATTTATTTATTTATTTATTTATTTATTTATTTTCCGGTCTGGATGCTCTTGTTACGGTGGGGGGCGGAGACTTAGTTGTTCACCGGGGCTGGGCACCCCAGTCTCTAGATTGTGACGTTATATGCGGGGGTGGGGGCGGGGGCGGGAGGGAACAATGGCGGTAGTTCGGTTCTCCTGGGCTCAGACCCTTCTTTGGGATCCTGGGCTGCGAGCTCTGCCCTGGTCCACAATCGCTGTCTCACTGGTTCCCCCAGCCGCAGCTTGCATACTCAGGGATCACCGCTGCATTCTTGCGCCCCGATGGCTGTCTTGCTGATTTCGTGCCAAATTTCCCCCGACCTCTGCACGCCACCGACCCGCGCCAGCCCCGCGTCCTCCCGTCTCGTCGTCCCCTACCAGTCTGGAGGTACGGGTCTACTTCAACTTCTTGGCTGTCCGACTTCCATTCAGATAAATCCTCTGACAGTTCTGAGTGATATTATATTTGTAAATTATTGTTGTTCTATTCTTGGTTGTGCGAGGAGGTACGGTGTGTCCACCTATTCCTCCATCTTGCCGGAAGTCCCAGATTTTTTCAATAAATATTATAAATGTTGTTTCTCTTTCTTATGCTTTTCTTAATAACATTTCCTTTTCTCTAGCTTACTTTATTGTAAACACATATACAGTTAATGTGTAAACACAAATATATGTTAATGCTATTTATGTTATTGGTAAGGCTTCTGGTCAATAGTAGGCTCTTAGTAGTTAAGTCTTTGGGGAGTAAAAAGTTAAACATGCATTTTTAACTGTGTGACAGGTTGACTCTCTTAACCCCCATGTTGTTCAAGGTTCAACTGTATGTCTTACTTTCAAATTGTGTCTTCGAATCCAAAGCATATCTCTTGTCTAAGCACATAACTGGATCGTGCCATTTAATCCACTCTTCCAATCTCTGCCTTTGTAATATTTAATCTATTTGAATATAATATAATTACCAAAATGGTAGGATTTATGTTTGCTATTTTGCTTTTGTTTTTTATATTTAATGGCTTTTTTGTTTATTAATTCCTCCATTGCTGCCTTCTTTTGTGTTAATTAAGTATTTTCTAGTTTACCATTATAATTACCATATTGTTTCTTCATTTAATATATTTTTAGTTATTTTATTTAGTGGCTTCCTTGGGGTTGCAATTAACATGTTAACTTATAAAAACCTAGTTGAAATTAATACCTTTTTAATTTCATTATTATTCAAGAACCTTGCTCCATGATAGTTCCATTCTTTCCCCCCTTATTTGTGCTGTTATTATCATATATCTTTATACATTGTATGTCCATTAACACAGATTTGTCATGATTGCTTTATGCAGTAGTCCTTTAAATCAGAAAAGGAAAAAAAGAATATGGTGTACAGCCTAAAATTAATATTGTGTTGCCTTGACATCTGGTAAAATCAGTAGTGCCTCAAATGGTCTAACTGAAAATTCCCCACCACATTCTGCTTCCACAGATAAAGTCCTCCAGCCAAAAAAACCCTGCTTATCATGGAGACCAAATACAGTACCTGCTTATATAGCCAAGCAGTGGTCTTCAATTCCCTGCCAGCCCATAGAATTATTTAAATTATCCAATCACACCCTCCCACGACCCCATCTTCTTTTAAAAAAGATGTTATTTATTTACTTTTAGAGAGAGGGGAAGGGAAGGAGAAAGAGAAGGAGAAAAACATCAATGTATGAGAATCATTTGCCTTTCACACACCCCCCAACTGGGGATCTGGCCCACAACCCAGGTATGTGCCCTAACTGGGAACTGAACTGATGACCTTTTAGTTTGAAGGCCGGCTATTAATCCACTGAGCCACACCAGCCAGAGCTCCCCATCCTCTTGATACTACAAAGTCTGCTTCCTGTGAACCCAGGTTGTTGACTCTATTTTCAAGTGCAAACTTTTTGTGGCTCTTTGTGACATGCAGTTTCCTCCTCCTTCAGGGCTGTGACTATATGTGACTAATAAACTGCTGCCAATCTCATCTGTCCAGTGTTTGGTGTTTAGTCATCCCCACAACCCGAGGGCAAGGTCTCTCACCAATGGGGTGAAGAGGAGGTGATCAAAACAACTGGCATCATGAACAGGATGAACCAACCATGACCAAGGATATCTGATCAACATTAACTAACTGCTCATGGCTAATTAACTGGTTCCATGATATGGCAAATGCTGTCTAGCACAAAACTGCCAGTTACTGGTGGACTTGCATTTTGGTTTGCATGGCATTGTGTTGTCTTTGCCAGGTATTGTCATCTCTTTCCACTCTAAATGTTCTAATTCTCAAGACAGGAATTGTTGCTAATTGACTATATCATGTCATAATATGCCATTGAGTTTTGCCTGCTTTTGGCAGGTGGTCTCTGAGGCTCTGGCCTGGGAAAGCAGTACACATAACATCTTAACCAGTTGGCACTTGAGTCCCAGTTATCAAGGGTGGGGCTATAGCTCTCTGGTCACTGTGTCTAGCTTGGGCAGCATGCAAACCTTATTTGTGATTGTGTATTGCCAGGAAAGCTCTGGGAACATGTCTTTGTGAGGTTTGTGGAAAGGAAGGAGACCACCATCATGTGAAGAATTAAGCATGACACCCAACCTGCCTAATATTCATTGTTGTTCAGGCAAGGGTAGCATTCTTGCTTCTCTCCTGTGTTGCAGCTTCCTTTGCTACTGCCGTGTGTGGTCTCCTAAACCTCTAAGATATTAGTGTGCACATCCATGGTGACCCATGGTCCAAGTACTGATAACTTAAAAGAAATGGAAAGGAGTATTTCATACTTAATTAGTCTCCCAATGGCATAACCCCTACCCAATGCACCTGGGCTTTGATTAGTGCTGCCACGTACCAGCATACCAAAGTACTAATCTGTGATCCTGGGGCATGATGGATCCCTATCCAGGCCATAAACAAAATAATTTTACTAGATGTGGATCTCTAGTCTGGGAAGATTGACTGGCATTTCCTGGAGGAAGAGACAGCCACCTATGAGCCACTGAATCTTTTCCAATGACCATCAAGAAGGTCCACATCATAGGTGATTGGGCAGACACAGAAACTTAAAGCTACCTGGGGACCCCTTTAGGATTAACTGAATGATCAACGATGGGGGTGCATATACTTTATAGATGGCATTGCACCTCATGTTTGATAGAGTTTAGTAAGATGTTGCTGCTTTTCATTCCTTAACCAGAAAGTACCTGAAAAAGATACCACATAAGTGTCAGCACAATTGGCCATGACTAGAAATTTAAATTATTATGAGGGAATTTATACAGCGAGAAAAGAGGTAGAAAAGGAAAGCCCCTGTGGGGGAAAGAGTGGGGCCATAGCAGAATTGTGGTAAACACTCTGCTGCTTATGTTTCCATGGCAACAAAGAGTTCAATCCTCAAAGTTGCTGGGGAAAAGATTAAATTGAAACAAAGGTCCACAATGTGACATAATTGGAAATACAAAATTTAAAAAAAAACAAAATTTACTAAAGTAATTTATACAAAAAAAACAGAAGGCCATTTTTGCATCTCTACAATGTAGGTTCTGAATGAATTTCAACATTTGCTGAAATGCACCAACTGGCAAACCTTCATGGACTTAATCAATACTGGAGCTCAGATTGCAGTTTTACCTGGGAACCCATTAAATTTAAACAAGGTACCCTTTATAATCTTAGGGGACTCACTGAATATAAAATAGGAAAAAAATAGATATGTCTAATCTTAACCTTTAGAATTATTTTGCCGAAGTTTCCCATGGGCACAGCATCATTACCATAAAACTATCTTGTAGTGGGCATGGACACTCTGACCCAATGAGTAACAAATTAAAATTAAATAAAGTCTTTAGCACTTACAAATTTCCTTGAAATTTGATGCCATGGATTCCCCAGTTAAAGTATTTAATATGGCCTAATGTAACTTAAAACAGGGTCTTCAAAGATGAAAACATATGGAACCTAATTATTAAAGGGGTGATTATCTCCACTGCCCCTTGATTTAACATTCCAATTTGGCAGGTTCTTAAGCTCTGAAAGGATGAACTATGCCTCACAGTGAATAACTGCAATCTCAATGTTGTGGCCCCATCCATTAAGGCCCCCATAGCCAATATCCAGTATTATTGGAATTACCTATTCCATTCACTCAGCAACTTGTAAATATTTTGCTATTATAGATTTGGCTAATGTATTCTGTTCAATGTCTATTTCAGCAGCTTCTCAAGTCCAATTTAGCTTCACCTACAAAAGGACACCTTTACCAGGCTACCCGTGGGGTTTCTCAGCAGCCTTGTCATTATATACAATCCATAACTGCATCAACTGTTCTCTAGGAACACAGATATTACATTACATTGATGATATCATCCTCCAAGGAAATTCATTTGACACATATTAGGGACATACAAATATTCACAAAGGAGCTCAGAAAGAGGATAGACCACTGCTCCATGCATATTGCAAGGTCCCACCTCCTCTGTTACATTCCTAAAATTATTTGATAAACTGAAGGCAGCTCCATCTTTGACACTGTCAAGAAATAGCTATTGACTCTTTCAGTACCCACAATGTTAACACAAGTCCAACATCTTTCAGGTTTTTTTAAGTTCTGGAGGTACCATATTGTTATTTAGAATAATAACTTGCTAGTTGAGCTAACTTTAATGGAGCAATAATAAGCTCCAGAATCTGTCCAAATTTAAATCAACAAGCATTTCTGTTAGTGTCTTTGAGATATTTTTTATGGTCCCTTTAGCAACATCCTTTCATGACTCCTATAATCTCTAGGCCACTTATGATGACCATAAGTGTCCATAAGCTTCTGATGTAAGAAACTGTCCTTCATAGCCCTGCAATATACATATACCATTAGGGCAGCAATTGCGGGCCACATACTGAGGTCTGAGAGTCAACGTTCTTACAGTCCTTGAACCCATGACTTTCTATACCCAGCTGTTTATTATGCCTTGTGTCATGGAAGCAGCACCCCATAAGCATATCACAGCTATTGAAGCCTCCTGCTACAGGAAGGAGCCAAACCTGGGCTCTCTAGTAGACTTCACCAAAAGGAGGGGTAACCTCCTGTATCCTCAGTCACTTGCTAGATGTCATGATGCTGGAGGAGTTCAGTCCTTTCCCAGACCCCTGGCTACCTGGGGACCCCTTTAGGATTAACTGAATGATCAACGATGGGGGTGCATATACTTTATAGATGGCATTGCACCTCATATTTGATAGAGTTTAGTAAGATGTTGCTGCTTTTCATTCCTTAACCAGAAAGTACCTGAAAAAGATACCACATAAGTGTCAGCACAATTGGCCATACTTTAGGTAGTCATGTTAACATTGGATGCCCTGGCCAAAACAAAAAACAAAAGACAAAAAAAAAGTCCCAACTGCACATATTTGCAAAGTCTTTGAAATTTCTTGCCTCATAAATATAAATCAAGGTCATGAATGTCTCTACATGTACTAAGACCACAATAGAAGGCCTTACCAGGACACTTCTTATCTCCTTTGGAGTTAGAGACATCACCAGTAGTGACAAAGGTACTCATTTTACTTCTCAGAACCCACAATACTGGCTCTAAAAGAAGATAGTCAGTGGAACTTCTACCTCTCCTATAGGCCCCAGGAAGATGGTTTAATTGAAAGGCACACTGAGCTCTTCAGAGAAGTCTTATTTAAGTTCTAAAGTGGGAAAATGGATCTCCCCACTGGGTGTCACAATTACCACAGACATTGATTAGTCTAAATTTCTTCCCCCTGGGGACATGCATTCCCTGCACAAGTCCTTCAAATGCCTTTTATTGGGACACCTCTAAAGTTAATGGCTTTTGATAATCACATCACCACGTGGCCCTCTTTCTTCTGGTCAAGTGCCTACTTCTTTTCCTAGGGACGCACTTCTCCTACTCCCTAAGAGTCCGTTATAACCAAGATTTAAATTGTTGCCAAGACGTTCAAGAGGTCAGTTGTGATGTAATTCCTAAAATTAATATTAAGTGCTGCCTTGACAGCTGGTAAAATCAGGAGGACCTCAAATAGCCTAACTGTGTTTCCCTACTCACTCTGCTCCCATGGATAATGTCCCCTTAGCCAAAAACTCTGCTTATCACATAGACCAAGCACAGCTCTTGCTTATTCCTGAGTAGCAAGGGATAAGCAATTGAATAATTCCATGAGTTCCCTGTCAGCTCATAGAATTACTCAAATAACTACATCCTTCAGTGGGAACCAAGTGTCACTTCACCATCTTGTTATACAAAGTTTGACTCCTACAGGCCCCATTTGTTCACTCTGTTCCCAAGTACAACCCCCTGTGGCACTGCATGGCCTTCCCCATTGGCTGTGAGTATATGTGACCGATAAACTGCTGTCCATATCATCTTTCCAGTGTTGGATGTTGCATGTTTGGCCATCCCCATAACCCTAGGATGGGGAATCCATCCTTCACCAATGGGGTGAAAAGAAGGTGATCAAAACAAGAAGTTAGAAAGACAAAAATACATTTAATCATCTTTTATATTTACCTATGCAATTAAATTTATCAGTTTATTTTTTCATGTAGATTTGAGTTATTACCTAGTGTTCTTTCACTTAAGCTTAAAGGTCTCCTTTAGTATTGCTTGTCTAGCAGTTCTGCCAGCAATAAATTGTCTTAGTTTTCGTTTATCTGGGAATAGCTTAATTTGTCTTTCATTTTTGGAGGAAAGTTTTACTGGATACAGAATTCTTCATTGGTAGTCTTTTTCTTTCAGCATTTTTAATGTGTCATCTTACTGCCTTCTGGTCTCCATTGTTTCTGATGAGAAATTAGCTGTTAATCTTGTGGAGAAGCCCTTATATCTAATGAGTCACTTCTCTCTTGCTCCTTTCAAGATGATCCCTTTTTCTTTGTCTTTTGACAGTTTGATTATGATTTGTCTAGATGAGAGTCTTTTAACATTTATCACACTTGGGTTTTTTTGTTTGTTTGTTTCTTGTATATGTAGATTCATGCTTTCTGTATGATAAAATTTGGGAAGCTTTCTGACATTATTTCTTCAAATACACTTTTTAAAAAAGATTTTATTTATTTATTTTTAGAGAGAGGGGGAGGGAGAAAGAGAGGGAGAGAAACATCAATGTGTGGTTGCTTTTCATGCCCCCCACCACTGGGGACCTGGCCCATCACCCAGGCATGTGCCCTGACTGGGAATCAAACCAGCAATCCTTTGGTTCAAAGGCTGGCACTGAATCCACTAAGCCATACCAGCCAGGGCCAAGTATACTTTTTATCCCATTCTTTCTCTCCTTTCCTTCTGAGTCTTCCATTGTGCCTATGCTTGGTGTATCCAACAGTTCCCTCAGGCTCTGTTCATTTTTCTCTATTTTTTTCTTTTTGCTTTTCAGATTCAAATACCACAACTGACTTATTTTCAAGTTCATTGATTCTTTTTTAGACCTGCTCAATTTGTTGTCAAGAGCCTCTAGTGAATTTTTCATTTCATTTATTTCACTTTCCAACTCCTTAGTTTCTATTTCATTCACTTTATAATTTCTATCTCTACTGATAATTGGTATTTGGTGAGATATCATTTTCATATTTTGCTTTAGATCTGTTAACTCGGGTTCCTTCATATGAGCATATTTAAAATATCTCATTTAAAGATTTGTCTAGTAATTCCAATGCCTGGGCTTTCTCAGGCACAGTTGTTCTTGTTTCTTTGCATGTCACATTTAAAAAAAATTTTCTCTAATGTAATGTGAGAACTCTGAAAATTAGATTCTGTTATGCCTGTGGTATTTTATGGTTTGTTTGTTTCTCTGTTTTTATTATTGTTGCTGGGTTTTTTTCTTTAATTACTTTTCTAAAGTAACTCTGTGAAGTTTGTAGTGTTTGTCATGTGTGACCAGTGACAGTGTTGTCAATCTTCTATTTTTTGAGCTGGGTAGTGGTTTCCTTATGGTGTTAGCTTTTTAAGACTTTTCATTAAGGATGTACAATAACATTTTATGCATCAAATTTGTATATAATCAGTACTAAAAAGAAATGGACTAACCTTAAATGCATATACTTAGTGAGAGTAGCCAATATGAAAAGGCTATACATTGTATGATTCCAACTATATAACATTGTGGAGAAAGCAAAATTTTGAAAATAGTGAAAAGGTCAGTGGTTTCTAGAAGGGAGGGAAGGATGAATAATGTAGCACAGAATAGTTTTAGGGCAGTGAAGCTATTCTGTATGATACCATAATGGTGGATATGTGCCATTGTACACTTGTCAAAGTGCATAGAAAGTACAATGTCATGAGGGAACCCTAACATAAACTGTGGACTTTGGGTAATAATGATTCTTCATTGTTGGTTTATCGATTGTAACAATGTACCACTGTGGTGTGTTATTTTGATAGTGAGGGAGGTTGTGTGTGAGGGCAAAGGCAGGGGCATATATGAAAACTCTGTACTTTCTATTCACTTTTTCTGTAAACCTAAAACTCCTCTAAAAATAAAGTCAATTTAAAAGTCTGTATGTGTATTATATTTCCCATTTTTAAATAAAGGAAATGGCTAGAGAGAAATGATTATAGTTATAGTGCTCTAAGTTTCTCACTTTTAGGTACATCAATATATTAATTTTAAACTTAATTAAGTATACTGGGCTGTCAAAGTCCAAATTCTATGCATTTTTCATTACACCATTTTCCTCTGTAGAATCAATTTGGAATTACTAACTACCCAAGGTCTCCTAGGTCCATTTATGATAAGTGAACAGTCATATTCAGTTCCTGGGCCAATTTTTGCTGTTGTCATAGAACTTCTTTCTCTTCCCTACTTGTGAGGATCTCCTTGCTGTCACATTTGAAAGTTTCTTCCAATATCATTCTCTCCAAAGAGTTGGTTTCTCTCCTTGACCTCCAAGTTACAATGGCTGAGAGGTAATGACCTCTTCCTTCATGCCCTCCCCTGAAGTTAATCATCCTTTACCCTCTGCTCCAGGGAGGAACAGTGACAGGAGCCTTGGCATACCACTTGGAAAGGTCCCTGACTCATGACTAAAGGGATTAGACTAAGAAAGAGGTCGAACTAATGATTAAAGAGAGAGTTAGGGATCATGTTTCCTTGTTTCTATTCCTAGCAGTACTGTACTAGTACAGGATTGGTTCAAATTAACACCTGACTTCCTATCTGTGAAACTAGGGAAATCAATCTATTTAGGCTCACAAAATACTCGGGGAAAATGTTTTTGTTTTTCCATAAGAAAAAAACATACCATAAGAGTAACTGACCAAAGCAGTCTAGGAATTTTTATAAATAATTACCCATGAATCAGCTTGTAAACACCATATCATTCTATGGCATCATTCCTTTTTTTAGCTAGTTATTTTTATTTTTAATTTTTTTAAGAACAGATTGTGTCACTGAACAGATGCAGGCTTTTCTGGGAAGGAAAGGAGTGAAAATGGGTTAGAAGAGAAATGTAAGGTACAGGTCTTGCCTTCAAGGCTCTTAAAATCTAATCGGAGACAAAAAATATTCATATAGGAGGAGGAAGGGTGATAGTAAACCAGTGAAACATCTCACTGGCTTGTGATGCATGATCATTGCTTTATAAACCAGAGGTCAGGCTGTACTTGGAAGAAGAGGAGGAAGGATCATGTAGCTAATTAATTGTAAAAAAATAAGTTACTATGTAGTTTCCTTAAAAATAAAGGCCAAAAGGTGTGCTTTCAAACACTCCTTTGGCAGCTGTGTTTTCTCTTAAAGAATGACACCATTAATGTCAACTGGAATCTGTTCTTTCAAGTCCTCAGCAGATTCTAAAAGGCTTATTTCCCTGACTCTCCTTTTTATCACAATGCTGCTGCCTATCTTGGAAAGTAATAGGACTCCACTCCTTGGACAGTGTTCTACATCCTAGCTGCTCCACAAGTTTAGACTGACCTTTTACCTAGTTAGGGCCCAGAAGTAAAGTTTGACTCCATCAAGGAAAAGTGGTTAAGAGATACAGTCCTTTGTGGACAGTGTGTCTTAGTGAGGAAGCTCAGATTGAATGAGGGAAATGGGGGTAATCTTCTCTTCCATATGTTATGTTTTCCTGATGAGCAATAATTTTGATTTATTTGTGCAATATCTATCTTCCTAACTAAATACAATACTCCAGGAGTGTGGTGAACATGTCCTTTTCATTCTGTGTTGTATCTCCAATACTTAGCACAGTATGTGACACATAGTAATTGTCCTACAAATATTTGTTAAATTAATAAAGAATTAATTAATTAATTAATTAATTAAGTGGGACTTAAATCCTGACATAATGTTAATGAAAACTAGCAAATTAGTAAGAAAAGGTGGTGAGATGTAAACTGAGGTCTTTTTTGGGGAGCCATGGAACGACTGCAGAAGTAGAACAGTAAGTGTGTAATAGCAGGGCCTTCTGGTAATAGTGGCAAAAAAGTGAGAGTGGGAGGAATGAAGCTAACATTTGTTGAGCATCTTCCAGGTGCCTGGTGCTTTAACATGTATGAACTCATTTACTCTTCACAACTCCACGAAGTATGTACTATTATGATACACATTTTATGGATAAAAAAACAAGACCTGACGAGATTAGATAACTTGGTTGTGATCACTATTGTAAGACAAATTCCTGTGGATCTTTTGTGTTTCTGCCTGTCTTTTGAGCAGAGACACTGGCTGACAATTTTCCAGACTATTTTTTCAAGGTATTTGTATAGTGAAAAGCTTTGGAAGATACAGTGTCTCCCTTTGAAGCAAGGAAGGGCATACTTATTGTCCATTTTAAATGTTCATTCAGCTCAAATCAGATTCATTAAGCTTAATGTTCCTTTCCTGTAACACAACCTATAGCATGCGCAGCTGTCACCTGGCCCTTTTCAAGTAGCTCCTATGACACTTGGGGGCAATGGGAATTGAGTAGGTTCGTGGGATATACAGTGGTGGGAGTAGCAGAGAAGAGGTTTAAGCAAGAAGAAAATTTATACTCTGGTTGTTACCATTGTTGTGAAAAATAAGGTCCCTTATGTCTGATTCAGGAGTCTTATGTCTTCTTCCAGCATCCACGAAAATGTGGCAGGCTAACTTTTTGGCATATATATGTATATATATTCAGTGGAATATTAGTCAGCCATAAAAAAGAATGAAATCCTGCCATTTGCAACCACATGGGTAGACATAGAGGGTATTACGCTAAGTGAAATAATCGTGCAGAGAAAGACAAATACAATATGACTTGATTTATATTTACAATGTAAAGAACAAAACAAATAAACAAAATGAAAGAGAAACACACTCAGATACAGAGAACAAGCTGATGGTTGCCAGATGGGACAGGGTTGGGGGACAAGTGAAAAAGGCAAAAGGGATTGAGAAGTACAAACTATCATATAAAACCAGTCATGGGGATGTAAAGTACAGCATAGGGAATATAGTCAATAATATTGCAATAACTGTGTATGGTGTCAGATGGGTACTAGACTTACTGGGTTGATCACTTCATAAGTTATATAAATGTCTAATCACTATGTTGTACACCTGAAACTAATGTAATATTGTATGCCAACTATAATTTTAATTTTTTAATTTAAAAATAATATTGTAATAACTATGTATAATGTCATATAGGTAACTAGACTTATTGTGGTGATTACTCCATAAGGTATATAAATGTCTAATCACTATGTTATACACATGAAATTAATATAATATTGTATGTGAATAATAATTTTTAAATGAATTTTAAAGACCTGAGAAACATCACATGTCTTGACAGTCACATAGGTGAAAAGTATCAGAACTAGGAATTGTACCCATGCCTGTTTGACTCTGGAGCCCACACTTGTCCCAGGATGGTGTTGCTTCTTGAGTTGTACTCAGGGGTAGTTACTGCATCATATAATGTCATTCCTCCCTGCCCTTTCCCCACAACTATGTCACTGGACCTGACCTTACTTCTCAAGCTGGATAACTTAGGTGTCTTAATAAGCAGAGAAGAGGTTTAAAGCATCTGATTAATTGTCTCCTAGGTTAACAGAAGTCCTTAGTCTATTATCCTATCTTCTTAGTCATGCAACTTTCCCAGGGCTAGGGCTTTTGCAATAGTCAGGCTTTTGTCAGGCAGATTCATATTGGTGGAAAGGAATTCCCAGAGGAAACAACTAAAGCACCTTAGATACCTCATAAATAACCAGCTAAGTTTAATTCTTTGCAGGATACTTATCAAACTCTACACCAAAAGCACCTAAGTTCGCAGGGTATACAGTGGTGGGAATCCAAGATCACATTTCCATGTATTCTTAATCCCCAAATTAATTGTAGAAATTGGTTTCAGTAGAAATTTCTAACCTTAGGAGTCCCAAGTATCACTTTGTTCATATAGGTATTTTACCTTTATAATATACAAACTCTTTTTATTTTTAAAAATGTTGGGATGTTAGACAACAATCCGCTGCTCACTAAAGCTGGAGCAACAGCTGCGAGCCTAAGGTTGGGGAACAGAGAAATAGGAAGCTGTGGAGGAGTGAGACCATTCCTATTTAACATGTCTCCAGATGACTGCTCTACCAGAAGGCCTGATGATTTGTCTAGCACTTTAAACAAAATGATTACATACTATCCTCACAACAGCCCTTTGAGGAAACTAAGGTCCAAAGAGTTGAAGTGACTAGTCCAGTATCACACTGTGTCCATTTAGAGCAGATCTGGGGCTAAACTTCCTCTCCTTACCGTGTAAACTTAGTGACTTCAAAGACCAGTGACCTGGTTTCAAAGAGGTAGAGGAGTGGAAACTTTAGGATGAGGATTCTTTATTTTGACAGCTTCTACTCACCCTGGCCAGAAGACATAATCTCAGGTGACAAAGAGCAAGGCAAAGTCAATGTCAAGCCATGCCATGCTTCCTTTTACAACGATAGAGTGAAAAAGTGGCTTAAAGAGCTGAGGCCTGGGAGCCCCAAAGTCTGACTGGACCGCAAATTTTTCTTTTGCCTCCCTACACCTAAAATCTATCATGTGTAGGTATCTTTGGGCCTAAGATGGTAATCTTTCTCTTGCCAAAGTCCAGCCAGATGGCTGATCACCCTGGCCAAATGGCCCACTAGCAAAGTTTCGAGGATTGGAAACAACTTCCCACAGCCTTCAGCTATCCCCTCCGTGACCCTCTCCAGCAGCTGTTGCTTTTGTCTGAACAGAGAATGATTTTATCACTTGTTGATTTTGGGGCATGGATTTACTAAGCTGGACTGTACTTGGGTTGGAGTCAGAAGTGGTGGGAATAAAACAGTTTAAGAAAGAACTACACAAGCTGGGGTTTCCACCATCCTGAACCAAGCAAGGAGGACAAGAAATGGGGAAGGGAGGCATTTGGGACGCAGGCATCTATAAGATAGGGAGGAACTTGAGAAAGTGGGCTCAAGGTTTCTTTTCTTCAGTTGTATGTCTACTTGAAGAGGCAAGAGACAAGGAAATAACTAGCTTATTTCTGTCCTGCCAGCTCCTCAGGTGAACAGCAGCATGTGCTAGAGACACTTTCTTTTTTCATGTGGGCATTAGGATTTCCCTAATAACTTGGAACCTCATAGAAGGGACATTAATTTAATCCTCTTATTACAAATAACAAAAGCTCACTTAGGATACCTCAAGAAAGAAAAGGTTATGGTAAATATAGCCTGGAAAATTATGAGACTCCAAAGCAGCTTTAGTTATCAGTGTCTTGTTATCTTCCTTTTGTATAATGCCCCTGTTTCCCTCTGTAAGTCTGTTCTATTCTTCTCTTGCCACTGACTGGAAAATTCCCTCCATATTCTATAGGAAGAGTTTCACAGGGTACTAGTTGGATTGCCTTAGCTCGTTATTATCAATCTTATTGCACAGAGCTCTTTGTGCCTGGCTACCTTATCTGTCACCAAATTGTTGGACCCATTCCTGGTACAGTCAAGGTCACCTCTAGGCCATAACTAGCTTGATTTGCTTTCCTGAGCAGGAGGCAGTGAGCAGAGTATTGTACATGGCAGACACCATGACTAACAGATCTAGTACAGAGGACTTTTTTCTGAAGGTTCATGTCAGCCCTGGTGGCAATTTACCTATAAGAGATTCAGCTGAACAGGGTAGAGGACAGGGCTGGCTCTCTGTGTATGTGGAATAGGTAACTGTTCATGCCAGTGTTTCCCAAGTCATGGTCCTGAACCCCTGCATCAGATACATCTTAGTGATTTTTTTAAACCTTCAATTTTCTGGGCTCTACTTCAAACCTATAGAATCAAAATTTTGGAGATGGGATCAGAGAATCTGCATAGTTAACAAGCTCCTCACATATTCTGTGCACACTAAAGTGAGAACCTCTGCTATGTATTTTTCATGTTTCACTTGAGTTGTTGCTTCTTTCTGGAAAGTCCTTTCCCTGTTATCTTTGCTTGGCAAAATCCTGCTGCATCCCTGGAGACTAAGCTCAGATTTAGTTGCCTTCATGAAGCTTTCTCTGATTTCATGTCTCCTTAACTCCAACTATCTCCAGTTGTTATGGGGTAGGGAACATTAGGAGGTGTACAAGAGCTGGGGTGCAGGGGAAGTTTGGGGATACGAAAAAGCACATCTGGGACAGAGATATAGGAAAGGATTTGTGTTTTATATCCACTTTATTTTTAATTTTTAGAAAGAGGGGAAGGGAGGAAGAGGGGGAGAGAAACATTGATGTGAGTGAGAAACATCATTCAGTTGTCTCTTGCACATGCCCTGACTGAGTACTGAACCTGCAACCCAGTGCCCAGACTGGGAATCAAATTGGCTACCTTTTTTTGCTTTGCAGGATAACACCCAAACAACTGTGCCACACTGGCCAGGGCTACACCCAATTTTTTTATTTGGAAAAAAAAATTGTAAGTAAGCTATTATGAATACCAACATGCCCTTCACCTAGAAATTGCTAATGTTTTAGATTTTCACACATGTTCTCTCTCCATACACAAACATACCAATATGTAACACAAATGTGTATGTATTTGGCTACAACATTTGAAATTAAATTGCAAGTATCATGTCAGTTTGTACCTAAATATTTCGGTATGTATCTCCTAAGAACAAGAGCATTCACTCATTTTCTTGCATAATCATAACACCATTATCATATCTAAGAAAGATAACATTGATAGAATAATATTATCCAGTATCAATTCCATATCAAAAATTTTCAAATTATCTCTGAAACCCCCTAGCTGTTTGTGTCGATACATGAACCAAGAATCATGCATTTCATTTGATTGTCATTTCTCTTTAGTCTCTTTTAAACTAGATTCTAGAATAGTACTTTTGACTTTTTTCTTAATGATACTGACATGTTTGAAGAGTCCAGGTCAGTTGTTTTGTTTATACTCTGGATTTGTCTGATTGTTTCCACACGATTAGATTCATATTAAACATCTTTGGCAAGAATACTACAGAAATAATGCTTTTACTTCCTATTGAATCACACAAGGAGGTTCAGATGCTATTGCTCTGTCATTGGTGTTACTACTTAAGGTTGTATCTTCTGGAACTTTTTACTGTAAAAAACATTTTCTCCTTTGAAACTAATAAGTAATCTGTGAAGTAATCAGGAATACACATAATTAACAAGCTCTTAGGGTGATCTTTGAGTGCACTGAAGGCTGAATCACTGTTTTACACTGTGTGGTGTGAATGAGGGTCCTCAAAGGCCTTATCTATCTTCAAAACTTAGCTGTGACTCACCCCAAGTTTAGCATGTCTGCCTTCACCGTTTGCTTCTCACTCCACCTCCAAATACTCCCTCTGTTTTGCCTGGCTCCAGATCCCCAGCATGAGAGACATTAGTAGGCTGAATAGGGTCATTGTCTTCAATCTGAGGGGGCTTGCTCCCTTTACCACTCAAGTCATTGGCCTTGTGACAAAGAGCCATTGGGAAAAACAAGGTGTGTCTGTTTGTCTGTATTGTTATCAATAATAATAGTTATTATTATCGAGTGAAATAAGATAAGCACTTTATATTAATTACATTATTTTATCCTTATTCCAATCCAATAATTTTACAGATGGGATAATTAAGGTTCAGAAACATGATGTAATTTTCCCAAGGTTACACAGCTATGAAAATTGGAACTGGATTCAAATCTGTGTCCAATTATAGAGCTCATGCTTTTAAACACTGTGCTATACTCTCTAATGAGCCACAACTCCATCTGACTTCAGATTTCTCTGGCCGTTTTCTTCTGAAAAGCTTTAGGCCCATATCACTCCTAAGAATGAAGAAGCAGGGACAGTGGACTTATTCTCTTTCAAGATGGAGAGATAGTTGCAACACAGAATTCAATCTGCATTCCTTTGGTCTTACAGCAAATGAGTAACTGAGCAGGGCTGTTGATGGAGAGACCTTAAGCTCTTGCTTATGAATTTGGTTTTGATTTAAGAAGCAGCTGAGAGGCACTGTAAGTTCTGGCTTTTGCTTGCTGAACACAGAGTGGGTTCTGGTGGATAGATATCACTGCCTTTGTGGGGGAAATGCTGCTGCTTGATAATAGACAGGTTTGCGGGGTTTGGTGGAAAAGACCCACATTGCCTAACAGCCCCTTCTGTGCTTGGTGCACTTGATTGATTGTCTTTCAGTTTAAAGATCTCTGTCCAGCCTGTCACAGTGGAAAATGCCACCTCTTAGATTCTAATTAGCTCAAGAAAACCTCTCACCCCACTCTACACCCTCCAATTCCAATAAACAGAATAAAATGCTGTGTAAAGCTGCTCTGGCGGTTTGTATAGCCTACAGTTTTTTCTAGTCTACCAATTCTCCCATGAGAAAGCCAGTCAAACACTGCAGTAAAACAAAACATTACAAAAATGAAGACTCTCTCCTGCTAGCAAGAGTCATTTGCAATTTGGGGGGAGGGAGTTATTGCACAATTTATCTTTAGTATCAGGTTGCCAACTTCTTAGAGACAGAGGTGTCAGGAAAATATTGCTGCACCTGTTGCAGTTTCATCTACTGCTGGAGATAGACACAGACAAATACATATAGAGTATCACCCCAATTTTAGCATATGTGCTGTTGGAGCAAGCACATGTACATATATAGTATCATCCAAGTTTAGCATATGTTCAGATAAATGAAACAGCATCATATATAGACACAGAGGAGTTCAAATTTGGAAGGCTTGTAAGAGGTCATCTAGCAAAGACCTCCATTGTAGCCCTCACCTCCTAGCGGTACATACTTAGAACATCTCTACACTGAGATAAAGCAAACTTTGGGCAGCTCCAGTGACAAGTTGCTTACCAGCTTTCAGAGGCAGCTGGTTCCTATGGTCATCTTTTTTTGAAACAAAAGTCTTTTATAAAATAAGGTAAAATCCATCCCGCTAGCACTTCTAGACTTTGAGGGCTTCTTCCTTCCTCTGGAGTCACTCAGAACAAGTGATCTCCTTTCCCACTCAAACCCTACCCCCTGACCTTGGAGAGACTAGAATTTCTAGCATCACAGTTCCCAGCTCGGACCCTCTCTGCAGTAACTCTTCTCCCCCTCCGACTGTTCTCTTTCTATAGCAGGTGTCTCCAAGTTTCATTTTCCCAGTGGGTGCTATCCCACCTGTATTGTTCTGCTCCTCCCTGCCCACCAAGCAAGCACAAGGTTTCTGGGAGACTGGGCCTCTGCAGACCCACTGCAGTGCCATCACTCTGCTTGCCAAAAGTCATTTGATGCAGCAAGTAAGAAAGCAGTTTGAGAGGTACATTGGGTTTCTGAGAGGCACCAGTCTAGCTAAGGCAGAAATAGGCTCTAACTTAATAATCTGCTCATCATACACAGTAAGAGACACCCTGACTTATTCAAAGACACCGTGGGCGGTGCAGAGGATGAATAAGCATGACTCACTGCCACTCTGGCACCTGGGGCATGAAGAATAATAAAACCCAAAGAATTGTACCGGCCTGAGTAGTAAATTAAGAGATCCAGCTCAGCTAGACTCTAGACATCAATGTTACCATGGCAATAAAGGGCCCTAGCTTTCAGCAGCTATTACAGAGCAGGCATCTAATAGGCTAGTCTATGTCACAGCCAAAGCTCAAGGGGCTAGCAAAGAAGACCAATTAGCATATCCATTCATTAGGGGCCACTGTACACTTCTTCTCTTAATTCCAATTAGTTGTTTGTTTGAACTAACATATCTTCCCTGCATTATACTCATTAGTGCCTTTTCACCACTGGAAATAAGTTTGAATCTTCACAAGGACCTCATAATTTCCCAAGCCTTCATTTCCCCCCCTAGGAGTCTAGGCTTATACAGTCACAAACCTATGGTCCTTGGTCCCTCAAAATGAAAGCATCTCTCACAGTGCAGCTGTACTCGACAGATGGAAACTCTGTTCAGGAATGTGATGCGCTAAGGGTTCTTCCTGGAACCCAGTGAAATAGGGATCTGGGGCCATTATCTGGACTATTCAGGTCAAGGAAACTCTCTGGCCTTAGCCAGTAAGCCTACTGGCCACGTCTGCTGGCCACTACTCAGAGGCTAGCTGTTCGGGAGGGGGAACTTTGGGCACTGGGGACCATACTGGCATTATCAAAGTCGGGCAGTAGCTATTCCAGCTTGAAGGACTGCCACTCAAGGTCCAGCCTAAACCCCGCCTATTCCGGGAAGCCTTCCCTGATATTTGCAGCCACAAATGAGTTTCCCTCCTCCATGCACTTTGAAGATGACACCCTATGCTGGGCAGTATTCACAGGAAGCCTCAGGCCCTAGGCCAGCCTGGAGTTTATTCACCCATGACTTCAGAGTCTACAAGGTCATGAGTGCTGGAAAGGACTGGGGTTCTAGAGAGCACTCAACAATGCCTGGGTGACTCCGATGGCAAACAACTCTTTTTTTTGTAAAAATTTTTAAAAGATTTATTTATTTATTTATTTATTTATTTATTCATTCATTCATTCATTCATTTTAGAGAAAGGGGAAGGGAGGGAGAAAGAGAGGGAGGGGAACATTAATGTGTGGTTGCCTCTTGCACACCCCTAACTGGGGACCTGGCCTGCTACCCAAGTGTGTGCCCTGACTGGGAATTGAACCGGTGACCCTTTGGTTTGTAGGCTGGCACTCAATCCACTGAGCCACACCAGCCAGGCCCAGATGACAAACAACTCTTAAGCTCCATTGTACATGATCTCCCAGAGATTCCCTGAAGATTTAGCCAATCCCTAGTAGAAGTACAAAACTGCTCTTTGATGGCTCTGGGACACATTCCTCCCCCCACAATAGTAGAAATGACCCACAAGAACAAATGCCATAAATTAACTCATCGTATGGTAGAGGCAAATATCCCTGAAGAGTGCTACCATCTCTTTCTTCCTTTGGAAACAGAAGGACCCAATCCATGAGATTGTTTGTGTTCCCCATTAACAACCATGTGGTTTTATTGGAACAGGCAACTAGGAAAAGGGGCTTATAGAAGCAGCTGCTAATACTTGTGCCTAGGGACTGGACATATATGTGTAGTTTTAGAGACTTGAATCATTTGCCTTTGGATCTACTTTCACATTCAAAGTGTCTCCTTTCTCCCTCCTCTCTTGCCACTGTAGCCACTGCTGCGTTTACAGTCCCACTGGCTACTTATGGCTCCAATCTGCTGCTGCATTGTTAACCTGATTGCTCTTTTCCAAAACTGGCAAGAATGTTTTCTCCTTTAGCTAGAGTTTTTTAGTGCAGACTGAAATACAGATTTTTCTCTTTGAGATCCTATGGGATTTTGTTATTTTATCCCACCCAACAACTGGCATTTCAGAAGGCAACCTGGGCTATCATCAGAATACATTGCAAATAGATCAACTATATAGCAAACCCTAAATTACCTACAGTGCTAGGGAACAAGATAGTCTGGAGAATGAAGTATTTTGTTACCTGAGGTCACATTACTCCAAGTCTCGTTTTGTCCTCCCACCCTTGTTTTTTTTCCCCCAGCTTTATTGGGATATAATTGACATAAAATATTGTGTAAGTTTAAGGTGTACAATGTGATTTGACACACTTAAACACCACAAAATGGTTATCAGCATAGCATTAGCTGACACGTCCATCATGCCATATAACTACCATTTATATTTTATGGTGAGAACACTAAGATATAGTCTATTAGCAACTTTTAGTTTATATAAAATAGTACTATTAACTATAATCACCTTGCTGTACAGTAGATCCCCAGGACTTGTTCATCTTACAATTGAAAGTTTGTACCTTTTGACCCACATAGTCCCTGGTAACCACTATTCTAGCCTCTGTTTCTAGGAGTTTGGTGTTTCAGAATTCCACATATCAGTGAGATCATATAGTATTTGTCTTTCTCTCTCTGATTTATTTCACTTAGCATAATGCCCTCAAAGTCCACATTGTCACTAATGGCAAGATTTCCTTCTTTCTTGTAGCTAAACAATATTCCATTATATACATGCCATATTTTTATCCATTCATCTGTTGACAGACACTTAGGTTGTTTCCATATCTTTGCTATTGTAAATATTGCTGCCTTCCACTCTTGTTTTTTGAAATCTTGCTAACATGATTGTGCTCTCTTTTCTGGCTTAGTGAGACAAGACCAGTTAACCTAGCCTTTGTTTGTTTTTTGAGGCTTCTGAGGGCTTCAGAAATTTCACATTTAACACCAAGAATCACATAAAAGGCCCGAGTGGAAAAAGTGTAAGAGGTAGAGCTTGATATCTACTGAGATGAGTTTATTCCTTGGAATATATTTTGCTTTTATTAAACTCCAAAATGGTAAATGCATCTCTCTTTTTTTGATACTGGCCTCTTTGTCTTCAAATAAGGATATTGGAGGAGATTCTGCTAAGGAGGAGTCCCAATTAGTAACAATCTAGTAAACGGGGTCTTTATTTTAAATTAACAACTGCTGAAGCTATCTGCATCAGGATAGCTGAAGTTTGGAATTATGAATAGATAGATAAATCTATCTATCTATCATCTATCTATCAATCTATGTATCTAAACTATTATGCTATTTTTCTTTGTTCTTTTTTTTTTTTTACTTTCTTCTTTTTAAAAATCCTCACCTGAGGATGTGTTTACTGATGGGAGGGAGGGAGGGAGAGAAAGAGAGAGAGAGAGAGAGAGAGAGAGAGAGAGAGAGAGAGAGAGAGAGAGAGAGAATGCGCAGGAGAGAGAGATGTGAGAGAGAAACACAGATTGTACCCTGACTTGGAATTGAACCATCAACCTAGGTATGTGCCCTGAGTGGGGATTAAACCCACAACCTTTTGGTGTATGGGACGATGCTCCAGCCAGCTAAGCTACCCAGTCAGGGCCATTGTGCTATTTTTCCTGATTATGAATCTTCCCAGAATCTCAGTATACACAATATTCCAAGTCATCTGGATGTAATGGGAGGGGGATGATTTGTGAAGGAAAGATTACAAACTCTACCTAGGCCTTTTAGCCACCAAGGCTCCAGTAGGGTGTATCAAACAACCAAAAATGCTATACAATGTTTTTGGCTGTTTCTACTAGTTATTCTTTAGTTGGGTCCCACATTGGCTTCAGGAGTTATATATGTCTGGGAAACTGACACTGCAAAGTTCTGGCTTATTCCTTGCCCTGATGCTAAGGGATAAATATAGATCTAAACCACTACAGAAATTTGGCCAGGATTCCAAGGGGTGTGTGCGTAAGGGGCAGTGAATGATGGGGGTATTCTTACATGTGGCTAGAAAAGGGATTTTTTATGTCCAAGACCCTCTTTGGGGTGGGTAGGGGTAAAAGAAAATCCTGCCTCTAAAATCAGGATTTATTATCCACATTTTCAGGATTGATACAAATAAGGAATATTGTAGGTGGCTTAGTGTGTGTATGTGGGGTGGGGAGAGCAAAGGAAATCTTTCCTGACACCCTAGATCCTTTTGCATGAGATCAGCCAGATGAAAAAAGAAAGTTATTCTTAGCCATCTCCCCTCACTCCCAACTCCCACCCATGCCCCACCCCCTGCACACACAGATATCCAACTCTCAATTGAGAAGAACACAACTTAAGATTTCCATTGGGCTCATAGTATCTCAGGCGCTAGAGAAGGGCAGGGGGGTGGTGAGTTACTCATCCTTGTGACCCAGAATATCTCCCTGTAATGATGAGCTTGCTTTTCTATAGGGCTTTCCTTTGATTCAAGGAGGAGGCCAACCAATGAGAGAAGAGCATGTTAGATTATTTTGGGGAAGAGCTCATGCTAGAAGGGTTCACTTTTACTAGGCGCCAAGTGGCCCCAGCAACCAGTGTCTCCTGTACCAGCAGAAGCTCCAGAACTTTCACGCACTTGCCTGCCTCTGCTGCATATTTGCCCACTGAACAGCCATGAGAAGGCAGCTCCGGTCCAGAAGGGCTCCGGCCTTTCCTCACAGTTATCGCTACAGACTTGTGAGTCCCAGGGAACAGCATACTTTGCTGCCCCTTTTTAGTGGGGTGGGGTGGGGTGGGGGTTGTGTAGGTCTTCGCTTATGGCTGTTTCTCCTTGGGATGAACAAGAAGAGGAAGTTTAAGAGAGTCCACAATTTCAAGAGTGAACAGTGACTCCCAGCACCCCATTTCAGTCTAAATTTCTGGATTGAAAGAGGAAGCCCCTCTTCCTATGGAAGAAAATACAGGAAGGGGAAGATGCCAGAGAATGACAGGAAATTTTCTTGGGAGCCTAGAATTTAAAAAGACCTTTGGGAGTCTGGGAGTAAAGGTTTTATTCTGATAACAGGAAATGTAACCAAGAGAGAAGGGAAGGGGAAGAGGAAATAAAAGGCACTGACTACCTACACATCATATTTCCAGAACCCTTCATGTAAAGAAAGCTGCTGGAGCTCAGAGCACAGGAGTGACTTACAAGTTAGTAGACAAGCCAAAGTGAGAATGCAAGTTTTCTCACTTCTAATCTTGTTGGCTTTCCATTATATTTGCAGTATGCAACCCGCAACCCCCTGACACTCCACCACTCATTGCCATCTTGCCTGCCACCCTGCCCTGACCAACACACACACACACACACACACACACACACACACACCTTTGATGTTGCCATTTATCTCCAGCGTGCATTGCAAATTTCTTTGAACCCAAAGTTTCTTTGCATTTACTTTGCTATAATTCATTAATATATATAAAAAAGTACATGTAGTATTTTTTTGCAAAGAGGTATGTTATGAAATCTCCCTCAAAGAGGATTGTGATCTGAGCCCCAGGAAGAAACAAAGCGTAATCCATTTTTCTTTGGGAATGGCCACTTATTTAATCAGAGAGTTAAATGAAGACTGTCAAGAGCCAGCAGAGGAAAACATGAATTCTTCTAACCTCATATCCACCTACAAAGGGTTTTCCTTAACTTTCCAGCCACAATTTGTAGAATCTTTCTTTGGACATCCCAAAGTTCTTTCCAGCTCTTAGAATAGTCACAATCTGTAGGGCATATATAACTGTTCCTTACTTGATTTCTTTTCTATGTAATGTTTCTAAAGTGTTGAATATAATTTCAATGATTTGTCAACTGGTTTGGATCTTCTCGTTTTTTATTTTTTATTATCCAATTACAGTTTACATTTAATATTATTTTGTATTAGTTTCAGATGTACAGCAAAGTGGTTAGACAATCATGTACTTACTATACACAGTGGTCCTCGCTGATATTTCCAGTACCCACCTGGCCCCCTACATAGTTATATGATATTATGAACTATATTCCCTATGCTGTACTTTATATCTCTGTGACTATTTTGTAAGGACCCATCTGTACTTCCTAATCCCCTCATCCTTTTCACCCAGCCCTCCAACCCCCCTGTCCACTTTAAACTGTCAGTCTGTTCTCTGTACCTATGAGTCTGTTTCTATTTTGTTCTGGTTTGGATTTTTCAATGCATCAGGGGGCCTTGCTCTTTATAGAGAACACAATCAAATTTAAAAAGAAATGGTTTGATGCAGTGAATAATTGTGTACTAATTTCTCTTTTAAAATTAACCAATTGTTCAAATGTTTACAGGGTATTACTCAATGCAGGACAAAAATTTGTCCTTTGGGTTATACTGTTTGTTTATATATTTATTTATATGTTTATATATTTAGAGTGCTCAAAATGGAGTTACCCTACATCCTTCAGGCTCTTCCCTTTTAGGGCAACATGATGGCCCCAGCACATACCTACTACTATATCCCAATACACTCACACTATCACATGAGGGAAGTGCCACTTTGGGAAACTGATGAGAACAGACCCTTTTATTACCAAAGAATCCCCTACTGGATTCCATTAAATAGTTGCATGAGAGCACCTCTCTTGTACATTGTGAGGTTCTCCTATACCTGCAAGCAGGGGAGAGGAAAAAGATATTTGAAGTTTTTTTTACTACTGAGGCATCATGACAGACATGGGGAAATCAGCTCTTAGAAGGTTAATTCTTCCCACAAGGGTAAAGCTTTAATGACAAGCCATCTTTAATAGGATTATCATGAAAGCTCATATCTACAGGTAAGATAAGGCTGAAGCCACAGCCAGTTGCCTCCTCTGAGGAGCAAAAGTGGAGGGCAGGCATATAGGCAACAAGGTGAGAAAAGGAAGTGTTCAGGAAACAGAAAGGGAATGTAAATCTCTCCATGATGAAATGTTACACTTCAAATTCTCTGAGATTCTCAGTTGCAGTAGATTTTCTGGGGCCATGATGAGTACTTGCTGCAGTTCACATCACTGCTGAGGTGAGAGTGATGAGTTCTGTGAGAACATTTCTCCAGACTCAGGCAGTTATCATCAACAATTGTTCAGTACCCACCCATTACTTAGCTGTGGGCTGCACACTGTGGCGGGACATTAAGGAGTAAGAAAATATAGACCCTGCTCCCTGGGTGCTCAGAATGTACTTTGGGAGGTCAAATGGGTACATATGTTCACACCCAAGTGAGATTTAAGAACATTTATTAATCCATTTAACATTGAGTAATAGAGTTAATTTTCCTAAGCCTTACACTATGAATCCATGTCAGAGTCAGAAATCCTCATTTATAAGCATATACAATATTTTTGGGAGCACAGAATGTAACACATTGTTGTTTTCCATAAATCTGCTAAATCACCTTTAGGCACCTGTGCTCAATGTGATAGAGTAGAAACATCATTGTCCAAGGTATCGAGAGACAAAAGTGCTGAGACTGACAATTTTATTATGAACTTGCTGTGTGGCTTTGTTCTGTTCCTTCTCTGAGCCTCAGATGGGCAAGTGAATCTCCAAAATCACTGTCAGTTCTGATATGGTGTGTGATATAAAGCTGTACATTTGAACAAATTAGAGAGTAATTCAACGGTGCTTATAATCAAGAGCTAGGTAGTGCTGGGCAGACTGAATGCTGAGACTATAGCCTTATCATTCCATATCACTTTTACCGATTCTGAACAATCCAATTTTCTGAGGCCCCTCCTCACTAATGGCAGAATTTTTAGTCAAGTGTCCTCTAAATGGCCTTTGAGGAATCAGGCATGGAGAGGGCAGCAAGGAGCCCCTGGCCTCTATCATTTGACACATCCAAACCCAACAGGTGCACAGGCCCTGCCACTCTTCAGCTTTGGACAGCAGAGACAAGGGAGGGCGACCTCATTTTCTGCTGCTGCAGTGAGCCTTGGCAGACCCACAAAGAGCAAAGATCCAACTCTCTGGCCTATGACTGGGAGGCATTTGAAATACCATTTGGTGAAGTCTGGGTTTTTTGTTTTGTTTTGTTTGCTTGGTTTAATTTTCTTAGAACCACTCAGAGAAGATTACAGTTTCAGATCTCAAGTAATGGCTGCAATCCATCAATCAATAAATATGTGCTGAGCACTTACTATGTGCCAAGATGTTTGCCTAGGGGGTTTGGGGTGGTGGAGACTAAGGAAGTATCAATTGGGGTCCCAGCCCTCGGGTGGTCTGTTCAACTAGGTTAAGTCAGAAAGAAGTTCCAGATCATATAACACTCAAAGAAGCAGCAAATAGCTCCCCATCACTTGTTTCTGTTGGGAAGGCAGTCTAAGTTTTGAGAAGGGGTACAGCAGTTGGCCTCTCCACCTGATATCTACCCAGGGCTATTTTTAACCACAACTTGGGGTGGTGAGGTGGAGCAGCTGAAAGTGTACTAGGTGTTATGATAAAGCTAGTTTGGACTGAGAATTTACCATCATAGACACAAGTGTCTGAAACTACTCCATCCTCCAGCATTGAGCTCAGCTCTGTCCTGACAAGCCAGACAAAGTGAAGCAGGAGGCCAAGGCCCCAGGACAGAGTAGGATAGAAGCAGTCTTAGGGAAAGAGCTCAAATGCCTAAAGCTGATAATAAAACTTATATCTCTATGGAAAGGATATTGGAACAAAATGGGTCATAGGAAGGATGTTTCTTACAAAATAACAGAGAGAAAGAAAATACACTTTTTGTAACAATGGGTATGTTTATGGGGAAGTGAAAATTTGAAGCATTTCCAAATATTGAGTTGTTTTCCATTTATATTTGGCTGGTGGCATGTGCCACTGGACATTTTTAAAAGGGGAATTGTGTTTTGTCACTGTTCCAGGATGATCAGGATGAAGTGAACCAGAACTACTTAGCAGATGAAGAGGAAGAAGCAGAAGAAGAGGCTCGGGTGATGTTGGTACCCGATTTGGAGGAGGAGGAGGAGGAGGAAGAGGAGGGGGAAAAAGAGGAGAAAAAGGAGAAGGAAGAGGGTCAGGGTCAGCCAACAGGCAACACCTGGTGGTGGAAATTGCAGATCATGAACGAATACCTGTGGGATCCGGAAAAAAGGATGTTTCTGGCCCGAACAGGTCAGAGTTGGAGTAAGTCCCAGTTGTCCCACTGCCCCTGTAGGGTGTCCTTTCCTTTTGGCTTGGTGTCCAGGACTCCTTTACCATATGTTGGATGGTCTTGTATGCAAAGTTCTCTTAGATATCATGTAAAAGGATCAATGCCTAGGGAAATGCCTGGACTATGGGCAGATCCCATCAGAACAAACTCTAAGGAGGTGAAGAAACTTGATTGTATATCTGAAATCCACTTGGCTCAAAATCATTTGCAATGCAGACAGACAGTAAGAATGAGCTGGAAAACCACAGAAATTTTTTTTGAAGTCCCAGCCCTAACACCTTCTATCTGTGTGGCCTTGGGCTCATTATTTACCCTTGCTGAGCCTCAGTTTCCTCACTCACCAAATGACGGAAATAATCCCTGCCTTGCCTCTCTCACAGGATCAGCCTGAGGCTCCAATAAGGTGTTACAATGGTAAAGTTGAAAGTACTCTGAAAACTATTTCTAGTTTGAAATATGAGACCTAGGTCTGTGCTAATCTGACCAAGGATTTATAAATCCTTATCATTTCACCTAGAAATGCCAGAGAAGGAGAGTCAGGAGACCTGCCCCTGACCCCAGCTTGTTGGTGCTTTTCGCTCCCCTGGTGTACACAGAGAAATTAGGTTTAAAGGGACCATCTCTAGAGATTAAGACTGAGCCCCCACATCGTTTGATCAGTGGGAGAATCACGTGCCTTAGTATTTCCTCTTTGTGCCACATGCTGCCACCACTTTCACTTCACAATTTCCCCAGCACTCCTCTCCCAGGGTCCTACTTACCTCTTGAACTATTAGTGTTGAGCCTTCTCAAGAGATTTTGCCTGTGGTCAAATTCACACTTGACACACTCTGTGCAGCCCAGAAAAAGAACAGATCCTGCTTTGGAGAAGAAAACAAAATAGAGGATGCCATGGATGAAATAAGAGTTCCCTAGTGCCAAGGGTCTAAGTTGCTGAAGTTGATGGTCATGTCTTCTAAAGGCTCCTTTGGCTAAGAATTCTCTCCCGTATCATGCATGTTTCTAATTCAGGTCAGTCAGGGTGAAACAGCCAGTCCTGCTTCTTTCACTCCTCCTCAGTTTTCAGCCCCACTCCTGCCCACCCCTCAAGCGCTCAACTGGAACAAATGTACCATTCAGGGAACATTCTGACATTCTGGAAGCTGCAGACAAATTCTGCACATTCATTGGGGCTCCAAAGGGGGCACAGCTGTTTCTCCCTTGCCTAAAGTGGACTGGAAAAACAGGCCTTGTGAAAGGCAAGTGTGATTCTGGGAGAGGGTGTCTTACATTAACCCACAAATAGCCATCCATTGGAACTTCAGTAGATGAGCTGATCCAAATTGCTCCCATGAAGAACAAGTGATAGGCCAGTAAGTAGGGATGAGGGAGGAAGTTTCAAGTTCCCCAGGGAAGATATGGCAGTGGGAACACTTCATAGTAGGCCATATCCATGCCTCTGGGTAGCAGGTCTAAGGACAGTCCAGGAACTCTGGCTTCTTCTGTTCAGCTACCCCAGAGCAAAGGGAAAATTATGATCCTAAAATCTAGGCCACTAAGCATATGCCTTGCTGCCCTCTTGCTTGAGAACTAGGTGCCCACTGGAGCATGGACAGCAACATGACCAACATATTCACCCACCTATTATTATATTCTGAGCTTTTCCTTTGGTAGTTGGGCAACCTCTATTCTTAGGGATTACATGTTATTTTACTGGGTACTGACAAGGACCATATGAGGTAGTAATATTATCATCCCAATTTTACAGATGCAGAATCTGAGGCTTAGAGAGGATAAGTAACTTGTCTAAAGTCACATAGTTAATAAGTGGCAGTACTGGAAGTCAAACCCAGGTTGGATGAACACTGGAGTTTATTCTCTTGCCACACCATCTTCCTGAACTGTAGCAATGAGCCCTGATAGGTAGGGCCTCAGAACTGACGGGGGTATTTTGGTGTGAGGAGTGAAGAGTTGTAATCATGGGTACCTAGTCTTTCCAAGATATCCAGGTCTACCTACACTTGGGCGAGGCATTCAGAAGAGAAATTTAGATTACCTACAAGAGTAGCCAAGTAAAACTTGGACATCCAGAGCAGAAAGGGTTGGTGGGGGTTGATGGTTCAGATGGGTATGGTGCTTGGTTTTGCCTGAGGGTGCTTGGCTGAGTTAATTAGCCTATCACAGACACATGAGTAAGGCTGAGGGGACTCATTGCTAGTGCCATTCTCCCATCTACAGCTTCCTGGTCACACAAACAGAAAGCTATTTCCAAAGGAGTTTACTTGTATTCTATTGCTATCCTTTCATCCATGAAACTGAATCTTCCGGTCCTCCAGCTTGGCTTCAGCTGTTAATCCATTCCTAGGATGCAGATGAAGGTAAAGGAATGGAGAAGACGGCACAGGGCACATCCCATTAGGACAGCCAGTGGGCAGTAACCAAGTATCACTGCCACATAGGTGCTGCTGTTTCTTCTCCAGGGACTCCAGCTGAACCAATGTGTTCATAATCCAGTTATGCTTTAGTTTATCTTTTTAATTGTTCTATTATAGTTATCTCAATTTTCCCCCATTGCTCTCCCTTGCCCTACCCACCCACCACCCCGCTTTCATAGGCACTCTTCACCCTGTTGTCCATGTTATATTTCCAGTTGGATTACTAAGGATTTTTTCCTCTCCTCCAGTTATTTTTTGGTTAACTCTATTTAGTTCATGGTTCAATTTAAAAACTAGTACTTGGATTTGGCTTTGGGTACAGCAAAGCTGTGTGCTTTGTTCCAGTTTCTGGTTCATGATTCAGTTCAAATGTTTAGCTGCAACATCATGTCAGTGTTGTGAGTGGAGCTGAGAGAGCCTCAAGGAAGACTTGAAAAGAGCTTCTCAGCAACAATCTCACTCTCATTTATCTCACTCTGTACTGGCTAATCCTGGGCAAATCTAATACAGCCCACAGAGGAGGAATTCACATAATTATGCTTCTGGCCCTATAGCAATAATAATATTAATAATAACAATGATGAAGACTATCATTTATAAAGTATTTGGTATCTGCCAGGCTCTGTGGTATGCTACTTACATGCATTATTCAAGTACTATTATTGTCCTCACTTTATAGATGAGGAAATTGAGGTCCAGAGGGGTCAACAGCATGTCTAAGATTAAACAGTTAGGAAGTAGTAAGGTAAGGATAGGATATAAGGGAAGACTGAATTCCTGATACAGTATTCCTCCCTTACCCACACAGGATACATTCCAAGACCCTCTAGTGAGTGCTTGAACCCTATATATACTATATATTTTTTATATATACAAACATATGACAAAGTTTAATTTATAAATTAAGTACAGTAAGAGATTTACAATCATAACTCATAATAAAATGGAACAATTATAATGATATGCTATAATAAAAGTTATGTGAATGTGGCATTATTAAGTAAAATAAAGGTTACTTGAACACAAGCACTGTGATATCCTGATAGTCATTCTGTTAACCAAGACGGCTACTAAGTGACTAATGAGCAGGGAGCATATACAGCCTGGATATCCTGAACAAGGGATGGTTCACATCCTGGGCAAGATAGATCAGGAAAAGGTGAGATTTCATCACATTACTCAGAATGGTGCACAATTTAAAACCTATGAATTGTTTATTCTGGGGATTTTTCATTTAATATTTTTGGACCACAGTATTGGCCATTGGTAACTAAAACCACAGAAAGTAAAACTATGGATTAGTGGGGACTACTGTACTGTTACAGATGTAGAGAAGGATATAAGGCAAGTGCTAAACTTATTCCCATTTTACCTGCTAGGAATCTGGGGTGCAGAGAGGTTCTGTAATTTGCCCAAGCTCACAGGTAGAGATTATGGGTACCAAGTGTCAGTAATTAAGGGGTTTCCTACTCCCTCCTTTCCTATACTGTGTTAGTGTTTTTCTTTTAAGCAGAGCCACTTAAACTTTTGCTAAAGATGAAAAAGATTTGAAATAAGTAGGGTGAAACCTTGCTTTGCCTTGATTAGAGGCAAGTCCCATGGAAATTAATCAAAAGTTTGAATGATAGGCTATATGACAAGAAATGCTGTTTCCATCCCTTGGAAATACATATAATCACTGTAACCAAGCTGCTAGGACTCTTCAGGACACCCGCTTTAATGAATAGTGAAGAATGATTTGTACTTAGGACATCAACTGTTGTCCAGAGGACCCCCAAGCAATTTTCCCTCTGCAGTACTTTAAACTCCACTCCTCTGTAATCTTGTTCATGGTCATTTGTTCGGTGAGCCCTTCCGTCAGAGATGCTATAAAGGTAAACTGCAATCAGCCTTCTGACCCAATTCTCACTAATTCCAAATTGGTGAAATCTGAATGAACAAGGACAGATATACTGAATCTGAGGAATTATAAAAAAAAAATGCCATCTACTTTGTTTGGATTGGTTTCGGTTTACAAGTTCAAGTAAGGAGGCAGAGCTTGTTGGCAAGCACTGACCACTTTTATCTCTGATTGTTCTGCAGGCCTGATTTTAGTCATTTACTTCTTCTTCTATGCCTCCCTGGCTGCTGTGATCACTCTCTGCATGTACACGTTATTTCTGAACATCAGTCCTTACATGCCAACCTTCACTGAGAGGGTGAAGCCTCCTGGTGAGTGTTCAAATGCCCTGTGTTATCAGAACTTGCTGGAAAGAAATCTGCTTGCACAGCATGTTCAGCCTCAATTAACTTTGGCTCTTCCCGGTAATGACTTAGAGATTCAATTATTAAAAGTAAAATGGTACTTGGCAAATTATGGTCCTTTTCATTTTCATTGCCTGGGGGGAAATGGTTTCATGGGAATCAATACTAAAATATTATCCCAAGAATGGGTTAATATATCCAAAGCCTTTTTCCATTGCCAGGAGTTATGATCAGACCCTTCGCCCATAGCCTTAACTTCAACTTCAACGTTTCTGAACCTGACACTTGGCAGCATTATGTGATTAGCCTAAATGGCTTTCTCCAGGGTAAGTAAGTTCCTCTGAATGGTGCAAATCTCTTTGGAAAGATTATAGGTCGGAATTCAAAATTCCCCTGACAGACTCTTACTAACTCCAGCCCATTCCGGTCTTTCCTTACCTTGCATCCACCTCAGAACCCATACATATGATCAAAACTGCTCTAATTTATGGTTGCACATTGCCTTAAAAGCATATCAGCTAACTCTTCAGCAATATGAGAAGTCCATTGGGGGAGAGAACTTGTCTTCTCTTCTTGAACACCCTATAGCACCTAGTTATGTCCTGGGCACATCCAGATGGCTCAATATGATCAATTATAAAAAAATAATAATTCGGGGGCAGGGCAGGAAGTAGTGGTAAGAAAAGAAGAGTGTTCTCCAGAACTGGAAGATCCCTGTCTCCTATGCCTTCTCAAGGTAAGATAATTCATTTCTTGGAGATGAGCCATCTTGAAGTAAGAGAGCAAGGGTCTTCATTTAACAGCATTCCAGAAGGGAGTTAGAGGAAGCATCTCTGGGTGGCAGTCACTCCTACATGTTCATCAGAAGTGTTCAAGATGCCTATCTCTATAACATCATCATATTCAGTTTTAGGAACTAATGAATGGCTTTTTGAGAAGCCCTTTCACATGATGAAATCTGAGGTAGCAGCTTGGCTAGAGTTAAACACAGAGCACACAGCCTCTGTATTTATCCAGCTATCAACGAGGAGATCCGGTGATTACCTTTTAGTCCCCTTATACCCCTTTCCCCTCCCCCGCAATCACTACACTTGTCCATGTCCATGTCCTTTTTCCTTTTTGCTCAATCCCTCCACCCCTTAACCTGCCCCCCCATACTAGCTGTCATCCTGCTGTCCATCTATGAGTCTGTCTCTATTTTGCTTGTTAGTTCAGTTTGTTCATTAGACTCCATATACGAGTGAAATCATACGGTATTTGTTTTTCTCTGACTGGCTTATTTACTTAGCATAATATTCTACAGACCCATCCATACTGTCACAAATGGTAAAATTTTCTTCTTTTTTTTATGGCTGAGTAGAATTCCATTGTGTAAATGTCCCATAGTTGTTTTATCCACTCATCTACTGGTAGGCACTTGGGCTACTTCCATGTCTTGGTGATTGTAAATAACACTGCAATGAAAATAGGGGTATGTATGTTCTTTTGAATTAGTGTTTTGGGTTCCTGTGGATATAGTCCCAGAGGCGGAATCACTGGGTCAAAAGGCAGATCCATTTTTATTTTTGTGAGGTATCTTCATACTGCTTTCCACAGTGGCTGAACCAATCTGCATTCCCACCAACAGTGCAAAAGGGTTCCCCTTTCTCCACATCCTCACCAGAACTTGTTGGTTGTTGATTTATTGATGATAGTCATTCTTACAGGTGTGAGATGGTATCTTATTGGGGTTTTAATTTGCATTTCTCTGATGATTAGTGACATTGAGCATCTTTTTGTATGTCTATTGGCCATCTGTATGCCATCTTTGGAGAAGTGTCTATTCAGGTCCTTTTCCCATATTTTAATTGGGTTTTATAAAGTAAAAAACAACAAAAAAGAGAAGCTCCAATGAGGTTACCTTACTGACCTATTATTTGGGGGTGGGGGAAGACAGTTAGACTAATTTGGTTGGCCTGGCCTGGCTGAAGTGGGGCAAGGGAGGTGGAAGTGGCCAGTAGAATGTACACTGAATTAAGAGGAAAACAACCTCTTATGTGATAGGAAGTGTTATTAAAATGCACACATTTTTCCATTTAATTTTAACATTGCATTGCAGAGTTTATTGTCCCCATTTGTAAAATGGGGACATTGAGGCTCAGAAAGGGGAATTAACATGATCAAAGTCTCCCAGCAGTAGAATCAATGTTTAAACCCATGTCAATGTTCTTGACACCTTTGCTACTCAAAGCGTGATCCAGGGACCAGTTGCATCAGCACCACCTGGGAGTTTGTTAGAACGGCAGACTCTCAGGCCCCACCCCAGACATGTTCAAGCAGGATCTGCAGTTTAACAAGATCCACAGGTGATTTGTATAACATTTAAAGCTTGAGAAGTGCTGCTTTTCATAATTCTTTGCTACTAGCATATGACCAGGATTAGAAACTCAACTTTGTATAAGTAATGCTCAGTGTTATTTGGGGTAAGTCTAAACTTCAGATGCCTCACCTATAAAATGTGGGGAGCTGGGTTCATTCTGAGTCCATGTAGTTCCATTTTGGACATCATAGCCAGAACAATATCTTTTTTACTTTCAAAATGCTTGTGAGCTATTACAAATGTACTACTGGAACCTCTGCTGAAGAAATTCCTCTGAGAAACTAGTAGGTGGAGAAATACCAATTCTGACCTGGTAACAGAGGTGGGGAACATGAGGAAAGGCATTGGGTTTTTTGTTCCTAAGCATAGATAATGTGCTCTATTTTAAATGAATACATCTCTGAAATAGAAATCCCAGAGTATCACTTTCATTCCCATGAGGCCTGGGATTTTGCAATAAGGGTCATGCCCCTGTCACATTATTTTTGATGGAACTATCTCAAGAGAAACAATGAGCATGTGATTATAGAATCTCCTTAGAAAGTTATTATTTGAACATAGTTCTTGCTCTAAAACATTAAAACAAAACTTTGAATTGAATGTAGCTTTGTCTGAGGAATAATAAAGGCTTAGCCATAACTGGAATAGATTTAAAATTCCCAGTTGCTTCCTAATAACATCAAACCCAGGCCACAACCTATCTAGATGAGGATCCAGCAGTACATTTGGAGTTTTACCTCTGGTAGATTGTAGGTACACAATCTCTTCTGAAAAACTGAGCTTCTTGGAACATGAATGCATAGGGGCTGGATCTAACAGGAATACCTGACACTATCATGTAGAACCAAATTAGAAATAATTGAATTAGTAGTAACTTCTAAAGCCTAGATCTATGACATCTAGTAACCCAAAGAGTCAGCTCACACATAGACCCTTTTAGCTCTCTCCCTAGTAAGTATACCTTGGACACACACATATTGCATTCCATTCAATGTAAAGGGACACTTAACTAGAAGTGCTTCAGGTTTCAGTAGACAAGATCTCACCCTCTCACCCTCTCAGTGAAGACACTATGATTGTCATTGGTTTCTGCTTTCAATCTAAGTTTCTATTTTGCAGTGCTAACTTCCCTCTGTAAAGAATGAAGAGCTAGTTTATTTCCTCCTCCTGCTCTTCTTCCTCCCCCTTCATGGGTTCTACAACACATACTTCTCACTCTCCTGCATCAGTGCCTCTCATTGACCTCAAAGGAATATGTCTCCTAGGCTAAACTTAAAGAGCTTTAACCCAGCTTTGCTGCCTTATAATATGCCATGCCTTGACATGACCTAGTCCATCTTCCAAAATTTGCCTACTATGTGCCTACTCCTCTCCTAGAAGTAAAAGAGGCAGAGCTCTACATTTACAATTTACCATATCTGAAAAGAAATGATGAAAAGTAGAAGTTATAAAGTGACCCAGAGATGGATATCCAAAAGTTCTGAGGGAATGAGAATCAAGGGGGCAGGCAATCAAAGTGGGCTGAGGGGACTCCTGGAAGGCTTCCCCAAGATATATGCTAATGAAGGGCCTTGGGCACCTAATCCCTTATCTCAGAGCCTAGGGCAGATTTAGGGGGTTTCCTGAAGAGCACAAATAAGCTGGAGGGAAAAAAACTAGGAAGGAAGACAACTGAAAACATGGCCTTCCCCTATATCTCCTATCTAACATGGCCCTTTGCTACCTATACACACTTTAGGTTATAATGACAGTCTTCAAGAGGAAATGAATGTAGATTGTCCCCCGGGGCAGTACTTCATCCAAGATGCAAATGAAGATGAGGACAAGAAGGCCTGCCAATTTAAGCGCTCCTTCCTGAAGAATTGCTCTGGCTTGGATGACCCTACTTTTGGCTACTCTACTGGACAACCCTGCATTCTTCTAAAGATGAACCGGGTATATTGGCCCTTGACACTCTGTGATGATAAGTGGATGAGTAGGGTAGGAGGGCTCTGGAAACTCCATTTCTCCAGGGCTCTGTCTTCACCTACTACCAGTTTGGTCATTTTTACTGACAGCATCAGTAATATAAACAATCAGACAAACTATCAAGCAATAATTTTTTTCTCCTTGAACACTCCCTATTTCCATTCTTCTCCCACACCCCTAAACTTGCCCCTTTTGATGCCCTCTGTTGGGAATGAGATCCTGAGCTGTTTGGAACAGAGGATGACATGGGGATGGGGTGAGAGGCAATGCTCATATCACAAGAAATGCATTTTCTTTCTCTGCTGCCATGCCTTATGTTTGGCAGAGCCTTACCAGGCACGCCCCTCTTGAAACCAGAAAGTTTACATCTTCAGTGTTATCTTACTACAATTACCACTGTAAAAATATCAGACACAAATACAAGGAGTAAGCTGAGTTGCACAGCTCTGAAGATATTTTTTCCTTTTTGTAACATTTCTGAGAAGGCAGAATAGGATTTATAAAAGCCCAGTTTTTACTGTCAAATCTGTTTGATTTAAAAAAAAAACACACACACACTGGTTTTCTTTTGATAGATTGTAGGCTTTCGTCCTGAGCTTGGAGATCCTGTGAAGGTTTCCTGCAAAGTTCAGGTAAAGTGTCTTTTTGAGTACGCATTGTTAGCACATCTACTTCATGCAAAAAGGTGGTTCATCCCTTCCAAGGTTTTACCGTGGATGGTTGGCTATGGGTTAGGGAAAGAGTTAATCTTTCTATACCTACACCTCCTGTTAGTAACTTCAGGGCCTCCCTATTTCCAGAAAGCATTCAATTCCTGTGTGTTGGTGTGTGTAGTGTGTGTATGTGCTGATTTATACCTGAGAAAGCCAAAGACTGAATGAACCTCTGCAAAGGGCCACAGCAGGGAACAACAATATACCAAGTCATTAATTGGGATTCTGTTTACACTTTTGCTTTCAGCTCTAATTACTTGTTTCTTTGAACTAAACAAACAGCTTTCATTACAGTCATTAGTCCCTGCTTTTAAAACTAAATTTCACTTTTTGCAGCATGGACTAGTGGCACTTGTGTTGCAATAACAAATGACTACAAGGGAGTATAAACAGAACTCCATTAATATGCTAATTAACTGTCCTTGAAGGGACCATTAACTCCTATCTCATCTGCCCCAATTAGCTCCTTTGTAGGAAAAAGCCCAAGATCTAAGGTTTGCTTCTTAAATTGGCAGTAGTTCCCTCCTGTTTGACAACATTAACTGCATCCCAGCCCTGGACAATTGTCTTGCAAATGTATGAAGCCAGGTAATGCTATCTCAGTAGTAGAAATACAGCTCAAAATTCCAGTCTTAATGGTGGCAGATCAGAAAGCAGCAAAGGCAGCATTTACTGATCACTTATTATATATCAGGTAGGTACTTTGCTAGGTGTTGGGAGTGTCAAGGTAAATATGCCATTCTCTGAAATTAGGACAATCAAGTATTACAGGTGCTATGGAAGGTGCAGTGGAGGCATTGACCAGGGAAAGATTGGTTCCAGACGGTGGGTAGGGAGGGGTTGGATGTTGAATATGACCTTTGAAAAGTCAGGTCATCTCTGCCAGGTGAACAAGGTAGAAGGACATTCATTCTGTTCACTTGTATGTGAGTATGTGTAAATAAATATACACATATGTGAGGTGTGACCACAAACTAGTAGAATTGATTCCACATACCATTCATGAAAAACGAATTTCATTGCCTTTTAGAAGAATGTATAAATGAATCATAAAGACCAATTTGGTCTAAAACTAGTATCTTAATTGGATTGAGTGCTGCTTATAGTTCCGTAGTAGAAGCCATTCATTTTCAACCTAAATCAAACCTTGCTGAAAACTGTCCTTTTATTTAAAAAAAGAAACATTAAGGATCTTTATGAATTCTATAATAATAAATACTAGTCAAACCCACACCCACTTGTGGAAATCAAGCAGAATGAGGTAATTACTAGAATAAATTAAGGAGAGTCGTTTATACTAAGAATGATATACAGAAGTCATCAGATGACCCTAGTGAGTGACTTCCTAGTAGTGATACACAATTTGCCCCTTATTAGCCCCCAGACCTCTGCTTCTTAGGGCAAAATAAATCCATAGGTAGAATGGGCAATCTCCTACCTGGCATGTTATGATGAGGGTAGACTTGTTTATTTAATCATTTCCAGTACCGGGCCCCACTTGTTTATCTTCCTGACTCAACCTATTGTTATTAAGCACTACAGAGAATGTGGTCAGAGACATGAGTTCAGGTGAGCCAATTATAAGCTGTGTCCCTGTGCATCTGATCTGTCTTCCAACAGAACTGAATCCACAGTGGGTAAGTTGTTGTGGGTGGGATTTACTAAACATGTTCCAACTTATACCTGTCTCAGCTCCAAAGTCCAACACTGAGTGCCAGGCCCAGTCTGATTCTTTGGATAGGGGCTGGCATGGTAGGTCTTCTTGCCGGAGCAGTACCAGGTACTACAAGCCCTTTGGAGCCCTTCTGTCTGGGTTCCCTAAGAGCCAGCACAGAGCCATACTGAGCACCTTTGGCCTCCTCAGTCCAGGTGTTCTAGCCAGTATTTTTTGAACTGAAAGCCAAAGCACAGTGTCTCCCTGGAAATGCTCCTCTGGTGATAGGCCTGAGTTGAGCTCTGCCCCATTCTGCTTTCATGGTCTTCTTGGGACAGGTGGTTGTGGATCACACAGTGACTTCACCTGGGGTACAGATCCTTTTAGCTCAGGATCCAACCGAGTGACCCAGCACCCCACATATGCCTGCTTTTACTTACAGAGAGGTGATGAAAACGACATCCGATCCATCCATTACTACCCAGAGTCTGCTTCTTTTGACCTCCGCTACTACCCTTACTACGGCAAACTGACTCACGTAAGCCTGTAACCCCTTCAGTCTTTGCTGTTAGAAAGGGATTTAGAGGCAAAGGAAATGCTGGCTGGGATCTATATGAATTAGGGAGCACCAGGTAGTAACAGTGGAGTGAACAGCTGCTGGCCAAGACCAGTAGCCCACTCTACCAATTCCTATCACAATCACTTCTTTCCACCATATCTAAAGGAATCTCAGATATTGTGTGTTGTCTAACTCCTTCAATTTACAGATGGAGAAACTAGGATTCAGAAAGAAGTGACTTGCCCAATGTCACATAGCATTGTGACAGAGCCAGGAACAGACAAATCACTGCCATTGCACTAAATTTTGCCCAAATAATCCCACTTCCCTGTTTCTCCTTGGGGTAGTGAAAGCTTCATCTCTAGCAAAGACTTGACAAACACTAGTTCTGATTTGATTCATGGTCTGATATCCAGGAAATCATATCATACAGAGTCAGAATTGGTTTTCCTCAGAGGACAATCAGACATCTGACAGTGATTTATGAGAGAAATGTGTTTCCCCGCTGTCCCAGGGCAGAGAGAGCACACCACTTGCTTTAGCCATTTGTGACTTGGAATCATGGGATTTACTCTGTTCTCTTTTGGAGGTTATCCTATCGTGCACTAAATATCTGATCACTTTCATCCTATTGTCCTCCCACACAGCCACCCCTTCTCACACTTAGAATTCATTGTTCTTCCACCTACAGGTTAACTACACCTCCCCGCTGGTGGCAATGCACTTTACAGATGTGGTGAAGAACCAAGCAGTGCCTGTGCAGTGCCAACTGAAGGGCAAAGGCATCATAAATGATGTCATCAATGATCGTTTTGTGGGTAGGGTGATTTTTACTCTGAACATAGAAACCTAAGAATTTCAGAAGACCACACCCACTAGTTCTGTTTGTGTTTTATTTTATGTTACCCCTGGTAGCACCTGAATTCTTTTTCTTCAATCAGGACACAGCCAGATGGACACCTAAGAGCAGATCCTCTTTTTCTGCCTTTGACATATGTATAAAATGACATTGTGGGAGCTGTTTGATTTTTTAAAGGTGGTCTCTCCTGATGACAAATAGATTATATTAATTTCCTTTCCCCCACTTAAAAGTAAAACACATTCTTGCTGCTAGGATCCTCACTGTAGTGCAAATATAGTATATGATAAAATTTACAGTAACTATGAAGGAGAATTTCTATGATGACTTTAAATTCATTGTGTTTTCTAAAATTTTGTTGTTTTTACAGGTGAGATTCCCCCAACCAGGCTGATATTTAATCTTTTCTTTTTCACCTGCCTGGCAAGGTCCTTCCATGGGAATCACCAATCAGACCAACCCAGAATACATCTAGGGCCACCATACCTAGGGAACTCTATATCCAGGGATGCTTGAAAAACTGGCTGCCTTGTGTGGGCAACTAAATACTCTTTCAAAGACTAGGGTATCTTCAACTGGGTCAGAAAGCGGTGCTAACTAGATATTGTTCTGATTAGAAATGAAGACTTTTTGGGGGGAGATAGGGCCCACTACAATTGGGGAAAACAGCTACTATATGACTGTGATGGGTATTTGATTCATTGCTCTAAGGTGTAATCACCCAAAGGCAAACATTCCTGCAAACATGGTTGTCTCAGCTGTAGGCAGAGGACAGAACAAGGAAGAAGATCTCTACCAGCTATTTCTTCTTGGGCTATTTGTTTGACAGTAGTGTGATGTTCTTTGAGACCATGAGGGATGGTTGTATTGACCGCCCAGCTACAGCTCTAAGGATTGAAATCAGAGTCTGCCATCTGATAAATGATAAGACAGAAAGCTCCTCCCAACCCACCCTAAATTCAAGGCCCATTAACCACCTTTTCATTTGCTTAAAAATGATATGAGGCAGATATTTACCCAGGTTGTGGATCAGCCAGCTGCTCTGTCTTATCTTTGGCCATGTGACCATTCCACTGCTTCTTAACACCTCCACCAGGGGGAGGGATGGGACTAGGAGAAGAAGCAAACATTAGAGAATAGCATAGTGTCTCAGGGTCCAAAGCAAGCTTAAATGCCGTCTAGAACCATTCAAAGTCTGAATATCCTCTATAATGTTTACCTTCTTCCCAAACAGAAAGCTGGCAGTCTGGTAGTAAAGACAAACAAGTGAAAAAGTAACTATGATATAATGTGACAAGAGTTATAAAACTAGTATGTGGAAATGCTATTGGAATGTGAAAAAAAGTTACTAACTTGAGCTGAGAAAGTAGCAGGGGAAATTTCACATGCAAAGCCACAATCACAACAGACCATGGTGTGTTTGGTTAACTCTGAGCAGTTCATGTCATTGGAGTGTAAAGGGCTCAGGGAAATAGTAGGGAGTGGCAGGGGATTGGACTAAAAAGTTATGCAGGTACCAAAAGAGAACTTTGAATTTTATCCAGTACGTGAAAAGGAGTCATTAAAGCATTCTAAGTAGGGAAGCTCTGTGATCATATTTGCATTTTAGAAAGAGCACTTTGGCAGCCACAATATGAAGGGTGGATTGGAGAGGGATAAGACTGGGGAATGGGCAATGAGGGAGAAGAAGGAGTCAAGAATGACTCCAAGATTTCGAGCTTGGCTAGAGCCAGTGGGATGGTGATATTGTTGATCAAGACTGGGAATAGAGGAGAGAAACAGGATTGGATAGGAAGATGTTGAGATCAATTTTGGACATTTTAGGCTTGTGATTTCTATCGGTCAGACATTGATGTAGAGATGTAAACACTAGTTGGGTTGGGAAAAAGGAAATCTGAGAACAAAAGCAATATTTGCTTTAGTGAACTCTCTTAAGAAATTCTAAACTATTTAATCTTGGAAATTTGAGCCAGTTATGTAAACATGTCACACCAATCTAGTTGCTCGCATAGTGTTTTTCTCTTGCCTTTGTGGCAAAAAGGCTGCTGCTCTTCGGAATCTCCTTCTCAGATACCTTCCAACTTCTGCCAACTGTTAACAACAGAGTAGAGGGGCCCTGACCACTATTAACAAGTAATAATGATATATAACAACAGATCTGTGGAAAATGCAAAAAAATGAAACACTCTCCTCTCAGACCCTTTTCTTACCAAATTCGATTTGTAAAACTAATGCTAAAAAAAATAAGATGCCTGAAGACAACAACTTGAAAACCATTTAAAAATCACCTCAGATAAATTCTCAAGATTCAGTAGTAAAATATAATAACATTAAATCTGGAAAGGATATTAGAGAGCATTTAGTGAAAACAACCTGCATTGCATCTGACTCCAGGTCCAGTGCTCTTTCTACTCTGAGCTGCTGCTTACCAGGAAGTACCATCTTTTTAAAAATCAATGAATGATATCCCAAACATTTTGAAACATATGTCAAATTTGAGTTATAATAGTTAATATTTCACAGTAATTCAACTATTGGTGCTATACTTTATACATAATAATATATTATCCTGTTAAATATGTTAACTATTAAACAGACAAGGAATTATGAATCTTTTGCCATACAGTGTTTCTCATTCAACGGAATCCATCATTTTCACAGTTTCAAAGAAGTATTGAAAAGTACTAGGATACTTTGGGTTGTCAGCTGGGACATGAACAAATACCTTTATTTTATAGAACTGGATATTATAATATAATCACTAAAATTGAATTCTAACAGTTCAGTAACTTCTGGTGGATTAATTTAAATAGTCCCCCATACAGTGCTGTACCAGTATTTGATTTGTATACAATTTGTTGCAATGCACTTGGTTTTACTTGATTGTTAATGAGAAATACCACTTCAAGATGCCCTCATGGTTTTGTCCATGCTTAAACTTACTACTTTTCACCCCTCACCCCTCTGAAATCATTATCCTAAATTAATCTTTCTTAGGCATTTAGTTGCTGCAAATCTCATGAAGAAAACATTAGTGTTGTCTTGGTGACTTGTTGACAACAATAAATGGATATAAAAAAGAAACGTATGATTTTCTCTTTCTAGACTGTACCACTGATTTTCCCACAGTAATATTGAGCAGCTATATGGGTGGAAAACTTGACAACTGACAGTGTATTAATTTAAGACTTTTTCTAATCCCCCAGACCTTTTTTCAACCCTTGGGGTTTAGCCACAAGAGAATGAAATTTAAATGTTGTTTCATTATGAGCATTATTCCTTTTACAGTCTCAATGCTCTGGTTTTTCAGAAGACTACTTTGGCAGAGTAAACTTCCTTTCTTTAATCAAGGTTGAGTCCAGGTATAAGTCATTCTATGTATTTGTGTAGGAGAGGAATACTAAGAGAAAGTTTGAAGTTGGGAGAAGAAAACAAAATCTAAAAGAAACTTCAATTGTTTGATGAAAGATTGGCTAAGTGACTTTAGTGCACATCTGGCCACAAACTGTCTCCCAAAGCTAATCTCTAGTGGTAACTACAATTAATGACAGAAATTTTTCCAAACCCTTGTTTTACTCAGAGATAAGGCTACAGTACAAATGCCTTCTTTCCTTGGAAGCTGCCCTGGCCTAAGGTCTAGTAGGCTGATATGGTTTGACTGGGAGGAGGTCCATGATCCCAAATATATTTCCCCCATCTAGGTTCTTTGTTAGAATCATTTTCCTTACTGACTTCCTCTTAAAATATTCAAACATGATAAAGTAATTTAACCAAATCATACAGAAGTGTGATTTACTCTATGACTTTATCCAGGCAGAAAATAGAGGGTGTGTGTGTGTGTGTGTGTGTGTGTGTGTGTGTGTGTTGAGAAGTGGGGGAGGAATAGGACAGATGAAGGCAAATGTCAAGGAAAAAGAAGTTGAAAGGCTGAATAGTCCTGCCTATTTCACAAAGTTCTTTAGTTTCAGGGTAAGAGGGAAGAAATGCTGACAGGGGGATCCAAATGGTTTAAGAAGGATGTGATAGGCTCTCAATCTAGCAGCTTAATCTTCAGGATGTACTTCCTTGCAGACCCCTGTGTGGGCATAGCATCAGTCAGCGCTCCAACCAAAAAAATGTATTAGGTTGGCCAAAAAGTTCTTTTGTTTTTTTTTCTGTAAGGTGGCTCTAGTGGTGCTCAGTTGTCTTTAACTTCATTCAAAACAATTTTGCTAGATTATATTGTGACAGCTGTCATATCATGTGCATTTAAAAATTATCAAAATTGGTGAATTTTTCAGTATACATTTTAATATTGAAGATGAAAGAAAATATGCAACATTTTTGGCATATTATGTTTTATTATTTCATGAAAGGGAAAAATGCAACTGAAATGCAAAAAAAAATTTGTACAGTGTATGGAGAAGGTGCCATGACCAATCAAACATGTCAAAAGTGGTTTGCAAAGTTTTCTGCTGGAGATTTCTAGCTAGACAAAGCTCCACAGTCCAGTAGACCAGTTGAAGTTGATAGTGATCAATCAAATGGAGACATTAATTGAAAACAACCAACATTATACCACATGGGAGATGGCCAACACACTCAAAATATCCAAGTCAATAAAGTTATTGGTGAAAATGAAAAGTGTGTCTTTTATTTTATGGAAAAAACTAAATGGACTTTTTGACCAACCCAATACACTTGACAAAATGGAAAAATTGAAAGAGGGGTTATTTACAAATAGGTTACTTATAAATGTATAGATGTAGGGAACCACAAAGAACAGCACAATGACCCAGGCTAGCATAAGCTCAACTCTTACTTTCCCTAGACCCTAAGGGACAGGGATAGGAAGTGGTTCCCAGAGCCTGAAAAACTGAGTTTTAGTACAGTTGACTACCTTGAAAGGAGTGGTGACCTTGTGGAAGGACTAAAGTACTCCAAGGTGACCTTGCAGTGAGGGAAACATGAGAATAAATCCCTTGATTTAATTTTTCTCCTTCCCTCTGATCTCCTGATGGTAAATTCACCAAACCCAACCAAAAGCCAGAGGCAAGGAAGATCACTGATGTCCATATAGGTCAGCCACTCAAGGAAGAAAGCAGAGTGGAGAAGGGTAGAGAGTGCATTTAGAGGGGCAAACAGGTGATCTCTGACACAGCCACCAAGTGGAGGTTCTGTGGGCAGACTCCTTGGGGTCTGGTACATTGCTGGACACATCTGCTGAACCAGCTCCAGTGACTGGGCAATTTTATCTTCATGCATACTCTTCTCTGTGGCTATGGGGTCATGGCATAAGGCTTTCCCATTATAGAGACTCTTTTCTCTAATCTTTAATATTCATTCCCTTTTCAATCCTCCTTCATATTTTCTTAATCTTGTATCCTTGGGTATACCATTTAGAACTCTTTTGTTTGCAAGTGACAAAACAAACAAATAAATTGAAAAAACTCAAATTGACTTAAAGATAAAAGGACATTTCCTGAATTACATAACTGAAAAGTCCAAGTGTACTTTGGCTTCAGCCATAGTGAGGTCCAGAAACTCAAAGATGTCATCAGGAACCAATCTCTCTCCATCTCTCAATTCTGCTCTCCATTATGTTGGCTTCATTCTCAGGCTCCACAAGTCAAGATAGACTGCACACAAAGGCAATCACTGCCAGACCTAAATCTTTAAAGGCTAATGCCCACTTGAAAAGATCACTTCTCTTTCCTAATAGTTCAAATAAAAATTCTGACTTTCTCATTAACTTGCATCGGATTCTGTGCCCATCCCTGAACCAATCTCCATGGCCACAGGGAGAAACTTTTCTAATTGTCCAGGCTTGAGTCACATGCCCATTGCCAAAGCTTGAGGTGATATCACTACCACTGAACCTGCCAGAATTGACAGTCAGGGAGAGACAATCCTCCTGAGAAAAACTGAAGAGATATTACCAAAAAGGGTGAAGAGATGTGAAGTAGGCAGTACAATAGATGACTACTACATTTTTGTCAAAAACTGTTCTGTCAAATCCTACACTTACTTACGGTTGTCTCAGAACTTTTAGACTGAAATCTTTTCACAATTTTAACATTAAGATGTCCAAAGAAGAGTTCTTTCACCCCACCATAGCATTTTGTCAACTATTTTTGCTTGGAAGAAAAGGAAGGTGGAGAGTCAGAGAAAGAAGCCACCTTAATTTATTCCATATTGTCTTTACCAAAGAAAATTCTATAATTAAATTCAGCATTAGAAGTCTGGCTTACATAAAACATTTTCTTTCCAGAACAGAATGATACAGCCATAATAAAACAATTAATTTGAATCAGAAAAGTATTTGATTACATCAGGAACAAACGTGTTCATAAATGAGAAGCAGGATGAGCATAACATCCTTTCCCACCCCCCTCATCCTCTAGCTGATGAGATGTACATAGGAAATCCCAAGGAATGCACTAAAACAGTACTAGAGCTAAAAATAAGGTTGCAAGATAAAAGATCAGGATACAAAAATCAGTTGTCTTTCCATATACTGGCAGTGAACAATTCCAAAATCAAAATAACAAAACAATTACATTTACAATAGCATAAAATAATAAAATGCTCAGGAAAAGATTAACAAAGAAATGCAAAACTTGTGCAAAAAAACCTACATAGTATTTTTGAAGTAAATTAAAGTACAAAATAAATGGAGAGACATCTGTGCTCATTGACTAGAACAGCAGTCTCCAACCCTTTTGGCAGCAGGCACTGATTTCATGGAAGGCAATTTTTCCATGGATCGGGGGTAGGGGATGGTTCTTGGATGATTCAAGCGCATTACATTCAAGCTCACATCCTGCTGTGAGGCCTAGTTCCTAAAAAGCCTGGACCAGTGCTGGTCGGTAGCCTGGAGGTTGGGGATGCCTGGATTAGAAGATTAATGTTGCTAAAATGGCAATACTTCCCAAATTAAACTACAACTTCAATACAATCCTTTCAAAATTCCACTTTCCACCCTGGCTGGTATAGTTCAGTGGACTGAATGCCCTTCAGGTTGCTGGTTAGATTCCCAGTCAGGGCGCAGGCCTGGGTTGCAGGCCAGGTCCCCAGTTGGGGGCGTGTGAGAGGCAACCACACATTGATGGTTCTCTCCCTCTCTATCTCCCTCCCTTCCTGTCTCGCTAAAATAAATAAATAAAATCTTTTAAAAATATCCAACTTCCTCTTTTACTCAGAAATTGACGAGGCAATATTAAAATTCACATAGAAATGTAAGGGACCCAGAAAAGCCAAAATAATCTTAAAAAATAAGAACAAATCTAGAAGGCTCATACAGCAATTTTAAAACTTGCTACAAAGCTAGAGTAATTAAAACAGTGTGGAACTGTCATAAGGACAGACAAATAGATCAATGGAATTAAATTGAGAGTCCAGAAATAAACCCATAAGGCCAAGGCCCATTGATTTTTGAAAATGGAGCTACATCCATTTGATAGTGAAAGAATACTCTCCTCAACAAATAGTGCTGTGACAATCCACATGCCAAAGAAAAAAAGAAAAGAATTTGGACACCAACCTCATGCTATATGCAAAAATTAACCCCAAATGAATAAAAATCTAAATGTAAAAGCTAAAACTTCTGGTCAAGGTGGCAGCATAGATAAAAATAGCGGGCCTCCTCACACATCCACATCAAAATTACAACTAATTTATAGGAGAATCATCACTTAAAACTGTCAGAACTCAAGATGAATAGAAGTCTGACAGCTATGGAATTACAGAAACCACGTCCATCCAGATTGGTAGGCAGGATGGAGAGGCAGAATAGGTTAAAGCCATAATCACCTGTGATGCATAAAAATTCAGGAGGGCTATCTCAGGAATGAGGAGTCCCAGCCCCACACCAGGCTCCCCAGCCCAGGGTTCAGTGCCAGGAAGATAAGTCCCCATAACTTCTGGCTGCAAATACCAGCAGGGATTGAGTTGGTGCAAGAAGCTTCTGGAGTCCCAAGCTGTTCCTCTTAAAGAACCCACACACAAGCTTACTCAGACTCACTCCCTCTGATCTCAAGCACTGGGGTAGCAGCTTGAAAGGCACTAGTAAGATATGGTGAGGAACTGAAGTGTCTGGGATCAAGGTGAGAACTTGGGGACAGCTCACTCCCAAACAGGCAGGCAGAGTCACAGAGTAGGCAGGTGAGTGCCATATCTGAGATTCCATCAACCTGGCTAATACTGCTTGCCCTGCCCTAGAGGTCCTCTGAAGCTCCATCCCACCCAACTTACAGCTGTTCACAGTAGCTTTTCTATATGAATGGCTGGTCTTGACTTTTGCTTCACAACTTCCTAAATCCTTTCAAACAAGCAACAGCTAGCCTCAGTGAGTTCCCAGCCCACATATAACACTTGATAAGTGGTCCTGGGCTTGGCACTAGCAGTAACCAGCCTAGATTCACAGCTTGGCTTTGCCTGGGAATCTCCTAGTACAGCTCAAGTAGCAGCCATCTCAGATTGCTTTATAGCCCAGGCAGCATGGCCCTGAGGCAAAACACAGGTGAGGGATGACCTTGGCCTGCACCACCTGGGAAACCCCAGGGCCAGCACACCCAGTGGACAGCTACAGACCACACCAGAGCACTGTCATTGTGCCCCTGCACAGATGATCCTCCACAGAGGGTGGAGGTTGGTGGTCAGTGGTCACAGCCAATCCTTACAGCTGACTGACCTGGGTAAATCCCTCTCCTTGACCTGCCAACAGTAATCAAGGCTCAACTACAAGAGGAGGGTCTACTCAGCCCACACAAAGGATGCACCTCAGGTACCCAGCTTGGGTGATGGGGAGACTGTGCCACTGAACCCTACAGGGCACCTACTATATTAGGCCACGCTACCAAGACACAGAGTCATAGCAGCCCTACCTAATAATAAAACAAACACAGTGAGGTTGCTAAAATGAGGAGACAAAGAAATATGGCCCAAATGAAAGGGCAGATCAAAACTCCAGGGAAAGAACTAAACAAAGGGGAGATAAACAATCTATCAGATGCAGAGTTCAAAACATTGATTATAAGGATACTCAAGGAACTTAGTGAGAACCTCAGCAGCATAAAAAGGATACAGTCAGAAATGAAGGATTCACTAATTGAAATAAAGAACAATTTACAGGGAAACAACAGTAGAGTGGATGAAGCCGAGAATCTAATCAATGATTTGGAATATAAGGAAGCAAAAAACAACTGATCGGAACAACAAAAAGAAAGCAAAATATTTAAAAAAACCCAAGGATAGTATGAGCAGCCTCTGGGACGAGAAATCACTAAAGGAGTTCATCATCACCAAACCACTATTATATGAAATGTTGAAGGGACTTATTTAAGAAAAATAAGATAAAAACTATGAACAATAAAATGGCAGTAAAATTTCAGATATCTTGTGTAGCAATATTTTTGCTGATGTATCTCCTAGGGCAAGGAAATAAAGGGGAAAATAAACAAATGGGACTACATCAAATTAAAAAGCTTCTGCACAGCTAAAGAAAACAGCAAAATGAAAAGGGAACTGACTGTATGGTAGAACATATTTACCAATGATATACTGAACAAGGGTTTAATTTCCAAAATATATAAAGAACTCATATGATTCAATAACAAGACAAATAATCCTATTACAAAACAGGCAATGAACCCAAATAGACACTTCTCCAAGGAGGACATACAGAGAGCCCATAGACATATGAAAAAAATGCTCAACATCACTAGCAATCAGAGAGATGCAAATTAAAACTGCAATGAGGAGTTTTACCCCCATCTTCCACACAGGGACGGCAGTAAGATAACCAGATGGATGGGATCCGCATTGTGTGCAACCACTACCAGCTGGGCCTTCTTGTTCTCCACCAGGGTGGTGACAGTGTTAACTCCTGCTCAAAGGTCAGGTGGTCTCTTGGTGGGGACATCCCCTTTGCTGGCATCTTTTTTCTTTTCCCTAGGCCATCAATCTCTGCTTCTTCTCTTGCTTTGCCTCTGGTCAGTACTTGTGAGCCAGCTTGAGCAGCTGCATAGTTGTTTGGTACCCAAGGTCTAGATGAACTGGTTAATGGCAACAGGCACTTTCAGATGCTTATAGAGAATGGCCCATTGCCTCTGCAGTTGAATGTAGCAGGGCCATTTAACAAAGTGGGTGAGGTCCCTTTTGGGCTGGATATCTTGTGTGATGACAAAATTCTTAGGACTTTTCTCAAAAACAGGATTCACCGCCTTCTTGGCCTCCTGCTTCTTCATGACAGCAGGGGCTAGTGTCTCCTTTTTTCCATTAGCCTTCTTTCTCTTTAGCATCTTGGATGGCAGGAGGAGAGAGCTCGTGCATGATTTTTAGAAACTGAATAGTATTATGTTCTATTCAGAGTGTGGATGCATCAAAGTTTATTTAATCAATTGCAAATTGTGCATTAAAGTTGTTACCTATTTTTCATTGATATTACAAATCATATAGCAATGAACATTCTTGTGCAAAAAATCTCTTTACATACTTCTGATTATTTCTTTAAGATAGTTTTTATTATAGGAAAATACACATAACATAAAATTTAACATCTTAACCATTTTAAGTGTATAGTTCAGTAATGTTCAATATTTTCACATTGCTGTGAAACAAATCTTCAGAACTTTTCCATCTTGCAAATCTGAAACTTTATACCCATTAAGCAACTCTACTTCCCCCATCTCCTTAGCCCCTGACAAAACCATTCTACTTCTGTTTCTATGAATTTAAATATCTCATGTAAATGGAATCATACAGTATGTCTTGCCTTTTTGTGTCTGACTTATTTCACTTAACATAATGTCCTCAAAGTTCATCCATGTAGTACCATGTAACAGGATTTCTTTCATTTTTTAAGCTAAATAGTATTTGATTGTATGTATATACCACATTTTGTTTATCCATTCATTCACCAACAGATATTTGGGTTGCATCTACCTCTTGGATATTTTGAATGGTACTGCTGTAAGCATGGGTGTACAAATCTCTTGGAGATTCTGCTTTCAGTTCATCTGCATATATAACCAGAAGTGGGACTGCTGGATCACATGGTTGTTCTATTTTTAATTTGTTGAAGAATCTCAATACTGTGTTCCATAGCAGTGGCACCATTTTACAATCCTACCAACAGTGAACAAGGATTTCAATTTCTGCACAAGCTTTCAATCACTTGCTATTTTCTGTTGTTTTTTTGTTTTTGTTTTTGTTTTGTGTGTGACAGTAGCCATGCTAACTTGAATGAATAGATAGCTTGTTGTGAGTTTGATTTGCATTTTCTGATGATTAGTAATGTTGAACATCTTTTCACATACCTGTTAGCCATTTGTACACCATCTTTGGAAAAATGTCTCTTCAACCTTCACTCTCTCCTGTGCTCCCACATTTGGGCAAGCTAATAAGAAAGCCTGAGTACTTCATGCTTTGGTGCCAGGAAGGGTTACCAACCACATAAGCCTGTCCATACACAGAAACTGTCACCCCAGCCCCAACCATAACCACAATTAAAATCCCAAGCCAGCCTCCTTTCTATGGTTTCTCAAGCCATTTTTGGACCAAGCTGGGAGGCCTGGCTGCTATCCCCAGGAAGCCCATTATGTAAGTAATAAATAGTTTCACACCTCCTTAGTGTGTATGTGGTATGATCAGTCTTGACATGTGAACTAAATTTGGGGTGAAGGTTCACCCTGTTTCTGCATAATGGTCACAACAGATGTCTACCATGTTCTCCTCATGGTCTCAAAGTAACTATTGCAGCTCTAAACAACACATCCTCATTCCAGAATTGCCAGGATGAGGGCCTGTGGTGGAAGGTGTTCACTTCATTGGTCCTCTAACTCTTACAAAGGAAAATCCTTCCTGGTAACCCCCAGCAAGTTCCCTGATATGTCTTATTGACCAGCAGTGGTTTATATGTCCACCCCTAAACCAATAATTGACAAAGGAAAACAAGATTGGCTGAGACCAATCACTACTGACATATCACTGTATAAGCAATGTTAGAGGTTCTGTTAGTAAGGAAGAAAGTAAGATTTGCTGTTAGCTATTAACCAACTCACATCTGCCACAAGAATGTTGATACAGTCCTTTTTCAGATATTTTATGTAGAAGTTTTGCATAAGGGTGAGTATATTGTATACTATATTATTTTGAACACTTTTTTTCCTGATGACTATTAAAATTGTACTGGCTTCACAAAATGAACTGAAGAGCTGTCCATCTTTTCCTGTGGTGTGGAATATATAACTTTAACTTATGATATGCATCTTTAACTTTTTGCGATATATACTTAAAAGTTATTATAATTCTTAGTGTATAATGCAGGAATCTCACAACAAAAAATTGCTCTTGGATTTTAACCAAAAGTAACATAGAAATGTTAGTATAACCTCTTTGCAGCTGTATTTGTAAATAGCATTCCTTTTAGTAATATCTTCTTCTCATTGAATATTATATATTTTTTAAAGATTTTATTTATTTAGAGAGAAGGGAGGAAAAAAGTGAGGGAGAGAGACATCAATGTGTGGTTGTCTCTCATGTGTCCTTTGTTGGGGACCTAGCCTGCAACCCATGCATGTGTCCTGACTGGGAATTGAACCACCAACCCTTTGGTTCACAGGCCAGAGCTCAATCCACTGAGCCACAGCTGCCAGGGCTGAGTATTATATTTTAATGGCTATACAAAATGATCTGGGGAGCTTTTCATATTTTTCTGTGGCTGAAATGGTATATAGGTTAATAGGAATTAGCATGGAATAATTTTTGTCCTTCAATAACTAACTACACTCTTGTGCTTCTGTAAAGTGTATTGCCTTAGCACTCAGTCCTCTGTTTTCTACTCATCTCTCTTTCCAGGGGATCACATTGAAGTCCCTGATTGTTAAACACCATCAATTCACTACTGATTTCCAAGTTTACATTTTCAACTCAATTTCTCCCTTGTCCTCCAGACCAGATTACTAGAAGAGATCACAAACCACATCCCTGATACAGTACTCTTGCTTTTTGCTTTCTTCTCTATCTCAGAAATGGTACCACCATCCACCCACTTATTGTTCAAACCTAAACACTAGGAGTCATTCTTGTCTCCTTTCTTTCTCTCAATTTTTGCAACCCCCATACAAACAACCTAAATACCTGTCAATTTTACTCCCCAAATATATTCTCAATTTCTCTCCATGTGTCCATATCCACTAACACTGCTTTAGACGAAGTCAAATCATGATGACTATTTCTTGTTGCATCAACTGCAACAACTTCCAAACTGTTATCCCTATTTATACACTTAATCCCCTGTACAAACTAGACTGCTTCTTACACCATACACAAGAATAAGCTCCAAATGGATTAAAGGCTTAGCCCTGGCTGGTGTGGCTCAGTGGATTGAATGCAGGCCTGTGAGCGGAAAAGTCACTGGTTCGATTTCCGGTCAAGGCAGCCTGGGTTGCGGGCCAGGTCCCCAGTAGGGGGTGTTCAAGAAGCAACCACACATTGGTGTTTCTCTCCTTCTCTTTCTCCCTCCATTCCCCTCTTTCTGAAAATAAACAAATAAAATCTTTATAATTTTTTTAAAAAGGAATTCAGTGTAAGACTTGAAACCATAAAACTCCTAGGAGAAAACATAAGCAGTAAAATCTCAGACATTTCTCTTAGCAATATTTGTTTCTGATATATCTCCTCAGGCAAGGGAAACAGAAATAAAATAAATAAATAGGACTACATCAAAATAAGCTTTTGCACAGCAAAATACCCCAACAAAATGAAAAGAACCTACTGAATGTGAGAAGATATTTGCCAATGATACATTGATAAGAGCTTAATATCCAAAATTTATAAAGAACTCATACAACTCTACACCAACCTTCCCAAACAATCCAATGAAAAATGGGCAGAAGACATGAATAGACACTTCTCCAAAGAGGACATGCAGATGGCCAATAGACATATGGGAAGATGCTCAATGTCACTAATCATCAGAGAAATGCAAATTAATGCAACCATGAGATATCACCTCACATCTGGCAGAATGGCTATCATCAATAAATCAACAAATGAAAAGTGTTGGCAAGGATGTGGAGAAAAGCAAACCCTCCTGCACTGTTGGTAGGAATGCAGACTAGTGTGGCCACTGCAAAAAAATTAAGAATGGAACTGTCTTATTACCCAGCAATTGCACTTCTGGGTATCTGAAGAAACCCAAAACACTAAATAAGAAGAATATATGCTCCCCCCATATTCACTGCAGCATTATTTACAGTAGCCAAGACATGGAAGCGACCCAAGTGCCCAACAACAGATGAGTGGATAAAAAAAAGTGGTGGTACATTTACACAATGGAATATTGCTGAGTGATGAAACACAATGAAATCTTACCATTTGCCACAGCATGGGGGACCTAGACTATATTATGCTCAGTCAAATAAGTCAGTCAGAGAAAGACAAGTACCGTATGATTTCACTTATATGTGAATCTAAAGAACAAACATAAACAAACAAAATAGAAAAAGACTCATAGACACTGAGACTGGACTGGTGATTAACAGAGGGAAGGGGTTTTGAGGCTCTGGGTGAAAGAGGTGAAGGAATTGAGAAATACAAATTGGTAGTCACAAAATAGTCATGGGGGTGTAAAGTACAGCATAGGGAATACAGTCAATAACATTGTAATAAATATGTATGGTGCCCAGAGGGTATTGGAAACAATGGGGGAGCATTTTGTAAAGTACATGATTGTCTAAGCACTATGCTGTACACCTGCAACTAACACAAAATAATATTGAATGTAAACTGTAACTGAAAAATAAAATTTTAGAAAGAGAGTCTAAGTTGGAAACACACAGTTGTGATAGAGGTAGTATTTAAAATTATGGAAGTGAATAAGCTTATCCAAGAAGAGTATATAGAATGAAAAAAAGAAGAGGTCTAAGGACAAAACTGGGGAAACACCAACTTTGGGGCCTAGGGCAGAAGAACAAGCAATTCAAAGAAACTGAGCAAAATAAGGCAGAGCGATAGGAGAAACATCAGTAGAATGTGATGTCACAGAAACCAAGATAGGGTGGAGTGTCAAAGATGGAATGGTCAACAGAATCAAACCCTATTGAAAAATCCCATGAAAACTGACTTTCAAAGTATCCAGTAGCTTTTGTACTGGGGTAGAGACTTCTGGTGACCTTATCAGAGAATTTTCATTAAATTTATTTGGGGGCAAAACCCAAAGTGCAACAGCTTAAATAGTGAAACATAATGAAGTGGACATAGTATAGACTACTTTCTAACAAGAAGAGAGAAAGGCCAGACATAGAGTAGAGGGAGGAAATTATTCTAAGATCAGAGGGAACTTGAACAGTTTTACTATATGGGGAAAAAGTACGCACTAGCACCGGAAAGGGGGGAGGTGCTGGAAATACAGGGGAAATAGCTGTATTGAAGTCCTTGAGGCAAAGGAACAGGAGGGACTGGGATCTAGAGCATGAAGATAGGGTTTAGCAAAGAAATCTCAAGGACTTTATGGCTCAATCGCTGGATTTTCTTTTATATATACATATAAAATATATATATATTTTAAAGATTTTATTTATTTTTAGAGAAAGAGGAAGGAAGGGAGAAAGGGAGGTAGAGAAACATGATTTGCCTCTTACACGCCCCCAACTGGTGACCTGGCTTGCAACCCAGGCACATTCCTTGACCAGGAATCAAACCAGCAACCTTTCGGTTTGCAGGCTGGCACTGAATTCATTGAGCCACACCAGCCAGGGCTGGATTTTCTTAATTGAGAGGAACTCCAAATTTATCTACTTAGGATGAGAAGGGAAGCGTGAAGGTATCTTGAGACTGTATGGAAAGTTTGATATAGCAACTGAGAGTTATGGAAGAGGAAGCTGAACCAAAAAGAGTCCTCCTTGCACCCACTCACTCATCCATCTCCCAGGTTAGAAATTCATTCCGCTTGTCTAGGTATTGTCTATCAGAAACTCTTGGAAACAAAGAATCATTTCTGGCTCATGAAATGCTCTGTGAATCCTCCCAGCCAGCCGACCCTGTAGGAGGCGTTATATTAAGAAACACAGGTCCCAGGCAGAGCTCAGTGAGCGCCAACGCTCCCGCCAAGCAGGGGGCGTACTGCCAATGCTGGTGGGTCCCAACGCACCTCGCGGCACAACTCAGAGCTCATATCTGTGACGTGCTACCCCGTCCCTTCTAGCAGATGTTCCTGTGGTAAGCGAATTGGCTTCACTCTTTGTTAGGAGAGCGAGTGGGTGAAAAAGTGAGGAGTCTGAGGAGGCCAGGACTGGGCAAGAATTGAAGTGGGACTGAGCAAGGAGGTGAGGGGCCTATCGGTAGGTGGCCACCGCTTATTACAGCACAGGCGGGGAGTCTGCTGACTAGGCCGCGTCAGCCATGGCCCTGGCCTTAGGGGACGCTAAAAGTGGTTTCCGCTACAGCGACGTACTCCTGTTCATTAATGAAGAGGTGCTCAGTAATGGCGGCGGCCCGGACTTCTATTTGGCCTTCCGCGAACGGCCCTGGGACGAGATAGAAGACCGGCTTCAGGCCATCCTGACTGACCCTCAGGTGCCGTTCACCCTCAAGAGGGCATGCGCCTGGAGTGCGCTGGCTTTGGGTGTGCGTGTGGCCGCAAGGCAGCGAGAGCAGCGCGGGCGCAGGGTCCGCCGACTGCAGGAGCAGGTTCTGGAGCAGGAGACCGCCTCCAGGTCTCTGGCTTTCCAGCTGCAGTGGCTGCGCAAGGAGCGTGATTTGCTGGTCTTGCAGTTGCGTCGCGCGCGGGAAAACCTCCAGCAGACGCTGGACCAGCGCGAAGTGGTGCGCTGGCAGCTGCTCCAGGCCGAAAGGCGGCTCCAGATGGAGTCTCAGGCCAAGCGCTTCAGTCATGCTACGTGGCCTCCGAATGTGCAGGAGCGGAACCAGGTGCTGCCCAAAAGGTGGCGACGTCGGTTGGATGCAGGTTCCCAGAAGGTGACCCAGAGGGCGACCCAGACGGCCTCAGCAACGGGTGTGCTTTACGTGCCAGGGTTTCCAGATCCCCAGATGCCTACTGGGGTGTTCTATCCATCTGGCACATGCCCTGCAGTTGGGTCCCAAGAGGGAGTAGCCCTGCAGTGCTACCAGTGGAGCCAAGGCCAAGAGGAAGGTCCCGTGGGGCCCTACTTCATAAACCCCTCAGGGCACAGCCAGAGTCAAGAAAACCCAACCTCAAGAAGCAGAAACCTGAGGGATAGGTGCCCTGTCTACCAAAAGGTAAGAAAGCTTTTGAATCCCAGAAAGAGGGGAAACCCAGACCTCATGAGAAGGGATTGGGATTGTCTATAGTATAGAGTGTGAATAATTTTTTTCCAGACACTTGTCTTGCAATAAGTGCAAGAAAATCTAGATGCAAAGTGAGATGGGAAGTCTTGGCCCAAAACAAGCTCCTTACTTGAGTTTAGGGATGTAGAAAAAGAATGGACAAATACTCCAAAGGGAAATGAATTTCTGGAGGCTCCTTTGTGATTGAAAACTTTTATTTACATAATAGAAAATTTGAAAACCTAGCAAACAAAAATTGTCATTGTCCTACCATCAAGCAATAACCATTTTTAACATTAATATAGCTATTTCCACATATTGATCCAGTTTCACATTATACATGTATGTATATGTGTGTATATTGTGTGTGCTATTTTAAACAAATATGAAATTGGCTATGTTCCTTAATCTTTTAGAGGAAAATTTCTGTAATTGCATTTAAGTTCACAGGTGTTGGACTCTGGATGGCTGCTACCAATTGGTTGACACTATATAGAGGCCAGCATGATGAAACATTCTTTTTCTCCTTTCTGTATTCTGCTTAACCTCCTTTCTCCCATAATACCAGGTCTTCAGTTGAGAATAGTGATACTTTTAGAACATAAGATAGATTATATTCTGGAAACACTGGTTTTCTTTGAGAATGTGATTAGTATGCTATAACCTGCAGCAATGTTCATATCTGTTTCTTGATTTGGTTTTTATAACATTCATAGGTGAGGGCATGTTCTTTGTGTCTCTAACCTCCAGAAACCTATGTGAAGCTGAAGAAGCTCTGGCTCCCAAGTGTGTGAATGTTCATGAAATACCCTTCTGGCTCTGAGCAAGCAGCCTGCACTGCACTGAAACCTCAACTGGCTGGAGCTAAAAAGAATGTGGAAGAATCAGGGAAAAGGAGACATTCTGGCACACATATTTTGGAACAAGGGAGAACAGACAGATTTTATTAGAACTTAATCTTTCTGTTGGGGAAAAGGGATTAATATAGCACAGTTCAAATGGGGGTTGGGGTGTTAGTAGTACATTTTAGAGATTATAGCAATTTTATTGAGTTTTATTCATTAATTGAACTAATAGTTATTGTCTAATATTTCTTAGGAAATACAATTATATGTTATTATCTGGTTCACACATTATAACCTTATTTAGTGAGTTTGGTTAGATTACAGGAGAGAGCATAATTTGAGATACAAAATAGATCAGAGGTGACCTCTTTGCCTTGCATGTAATACAACCTTTAGGTAAACCGAACTGAAATAATATCCAGATAGTTTTGCAGTCTTGAGAGCAACATCAAATAGAGTTTCATGAAAGGACTTGAGTAACATAACTGCTCATCTCGTTGGTCCCAGGTGAGACAAATGAGCAGTGGCAAATATTGGGAAAGTGGCCAGAACCAGGACTTTTCTGGTTCTGCTTATTTCCTCCTTTGAGAGGGACAGCTATCCTCTCAAGGATAGGGAGGGAGGGGGGCTTCCGTGGGGCCTTCGTTTTGTTGTTTGAAAGACCACAGGGTGACTGTCTTAAAGAAAGGCAGTGTTTGGGGGAGTGTTGGTTATATATGTAAGGCCTGAGCCTTGGCCACTTTCATCTCAAGTCCCTGTCCAGTCAAGAGTGGATGAAGAACAAAAGGAATTCCAAGGACAGACGTGGTGCTTCTCTTGGGAGGACTAACTGGATTAAAGAATAGACCGAACTGGGTGGGACAGGCACACGAGAATGTCTCTGTGTTTCTTGTCTTCCACATGGTGTGTTCTCTGTGGGCCCCCAAAGGCCGTTGGAGCCCAGGGGGTGGGAAGTTAGATCAGCCTCCAGTTTGAACAAAAGATGTCCTAGAATTTCTCCTCTGAGATCTGCCCAGTTCACCAAGCTCAACCTTTGTCAGGATTTTCTGATTCTAACTAGTAATAAAGTGTGCGTTTTTCTGCTGTGTCTTCTGTGTAGTGTGTATCTCAGGGCAGGCTTGCTCATATGTTGCAGCTTAAATCTGCATCTCCCTCCATCCCACTGAGGTGAAAGGTCAATCTCATTCCCTTTTGAAGGGACCTTCCTCTTTCATAGGTTACTTAAGAATGGGAGGGAGGGGGGCTTCTGTGGGGCCTCCAATCATTTTGTGATAGTCTCTGCTACACTCACTGTTCCAGTCCCTTGAAGGTGGGCATCTCTGCTGCTCCTGGGCCTGTGGGGTATGAGAGGTGAGGTGGGGAGGAGGTTTCTGCCTAGGCTAGGAGACCTAGTGTTTGGGGTCCAGGCTCCCTGTGTGCACCATCTCTCTGAGGCCCTGTCCCTCTCAGTATAAATTTCCCTCATTTTTTTTAAACTTTATTTTTGTTGACACTATTACAGATGTCCCCCTTTCCCCTCCTTTGCTCACCTCCACCCAGCCCCCATGCTGCCTTTCATTTCCCTTTTCCAAGGCATTGTCCCTTCCTTCCTATGCATGATCCCATCAAGGTGCTCAGGATTCTGGACAACAGCCAGGCTCAGTCTGCTAACAAGACAAATGTTCCCTGAGGCAAATGTGGGTAGCTCGTTACCTGATTAGGGACAGAGATGGGGCAGAGCACAGAAGTGATCCTGCCCCCACCAACTTTTTCTTCCCTCAGAGGCCTGATCACCAGGATGCTTTGGTTACTTGGGAAGGCACTGGGGAGGCAGGGGGACAAGGAGGGACATTGAGCTAAAACTCTTTTATCAGTGCTGACTTTAAGATACTCTTGTGTGTGCTGACAGCTCCCTGGGATTTTGGGAGGATGGTACACAGATGAGACTTGGGAATGGTATCATACATTTTAATCTGGTACTTCTCGAAGTGTGGTTTCTGAACCAACAGCATCAGGATCACCTGGGTACTTGTTACAACTGCAAATTCTCATGCTCCGCCCCCCAGATCTGACTCTAGAAGTCCTGGGGTTGAAGCATAACAGGTGTTTATGATGCCCCTGGAAGTTTGAGAACCTTTGTAATCCATAGTGTAATAAGAACAAATTTCATGGTTTGTTCATTTAGGGCCTCACAACACTGTGATGTCCACTGGAATGTCTGTAGATCTCTGTGAAAGCAGACCCAGCCCTGGGCACGTTCTCTTCTACAGCTCAATGTGATTACCCAGTATTTCAGGACTTTTTTCATAGAAACCTGCATGAATCTTTGGCCAGAATCATTGATGTTGGCTGTCAGTTATCCCTTCATTCGGGGCTGGGCACATGCAGGTAAAGGCAGTAAGTTACTTAAGGGAAGAGTCTGGGCTTTGGAGCCAGAGAGACCTGGTTTTATATACCTGCTCTGTCATTCACTAGCTGTGTGACCTTGAACAAGTCACTGAATTTCTCTGATCCCCCCAAAGTGTTTAGCTTCTTACCTCTGGTTCTGCTGTGATAATGAGGTAACAAATAAAGGATACCTATTTAGTAACTGCTCACATCACTAAGTACCTACTATGTGACACTTTATGGTCATAAACCCTTTGGTCACTGTCACAGCTCTGTACAGTATAGGTATTATAGATACCCTTATTAATAGTTCTTCAAGGAGGACATTTTATTCCCATTTTACAGATGTGGTAACTGAGTAACTCAGTTGGCAGTTGGTGAAGCCTGGGTTTTAGCCCTTATTTGCCTGGCACCAAACTCCACGCCCTTTCTACTGTATCACAGTGCCTCAATCTTTTGCCATTACCAATGAATAGAAGTTAACACGGTCTCCCAATACCTTGACTAATAGGACTGATTATAATGGAAGGACTCTGAGTCATAGAGGCAGTCTAGGGGAGAGGAAAGTGGGTGGAGATGGTGAAAGAGTCAGGCAGGCTTGGTTGCTGTGGAGTGTTGGTGCTAGAAAAGAAGGTGCTGGAAGAAGAGGATTGTGGACATAGCTCCTAGAGGTGTCATCCTGGTAAAACTGGCAGAGACAGAGATACAGGAAACAGAGCAGCACGTAGTGGTTGGTATGTTTACCCCCGCCCCACCTCCACAAAGCACCTTGCCATCAACATGTCCATTCCCATTCATCTCAACTGCAAAAGGTAAGTAGTGGTTTCCATCCTGGCCCTTCTTGTGGGGGCCTCTGCAGGCAGCATGTGAAAAAGTGTAGGGATGGGGAAAGAGACTCTCGGGTGTCACAGGAAGCAATAGCAGACCAGTGATAAGTGTGCCTCTGCATTTTTCTGGGGGTGAGAAAGCTGTGCATGATGCATGGTAAAGGCCAGGTGACTGGACTAATGAACAATGTAAAATAATCTTTCTTTATAAAAGCATGTTTCAAATGAAGGGAGAGCCCTGATATCTGGTAGGAGTGGAGGCTTTGTCCTCTCATGAAGCCAGCTGTCCTTTACAAGCAGAGTGCAAGAGAGAACCAAGGAGATTAAAAACCCACTCTCTTGGGAATTTATCTTCCTGAGGCCCTGTCTGATTAGCAAAGTAAACTGGATTCACCAAAGCAGAAATATAAAAAACAATTAAAACCATCCACAATCCTTAAACAGGGAGGTGACTACTGTTTATATTTTAATGTGTTTTGTATACATACACACATGTCCATGTATACATATACATACCAAGACAAGATGTGGTACATACTTTTTTTTGTCGCCTCCCTGACTGTAGTAGTAGCTCCAATCTGGACTATTCTTATAGTGGACTCTACACCTAGCATGGGTGTGTGCGCATATACATGCGTACACACACACACACAGAGTATATATATATATATATATATATATATATATATATATATATACACCAAAACAGAATAGTACATATTTTTCTAACATTCATTTTTCACTTAACAGTACAAGTATATTCATATTATTTGAGAAACTGTTTTTAAATGGCCATGTAACATTTTCTGTCAATGTTTCAATTTGCTTAACTAGTTCTATTTTATTGGGCATTTAGATTGTTTTCCCATTTTTATTTTCAATCTCAAAATTATGTTAGCGTGCAGCTTTCTGTACCATGACCAAGAGTAAATATCATCATTAAAAATACCTCAATGTGTTTGAAGGATATCTTGTTTTAATTTATATATTTTTTGTTTACTAGGAACATTTTTTCAAGTTACTTATTCATTTGTATTTCTTCCGTCATGATTTAGTTATTCACATCCTCATTCAAGTTTACTCATGGAATATCTATTTTATCTTGTTTTGTATTTATTTGATAGTATGAATACTATCCTAACCCTTGTCATATTTAAGATTGCAAGTATTTCCCCTTGTTTGTAGTTCAAATTTTATCTGGTGGTATTTTTATAGTCAGAAGTACTAAACTTTTATATATTGAGATTTTTCCTTTTCCAGTGTTTTTTTTTTCTTTTATTCTTAGGAAAGGCTTCTTTATTTTGAAATAAGATATACAACCATCTACATTTGATTCTATATCTTTTATAGTTTAAAAAATTTGAACTCTTTAATCATCCTTACATTTATTTTGGTACTTATTATGATGTTGGTGTCTAAATGTGTTTTTCCCCAAAATAAATAACCTTGTATCTCAGTGTTATCTTTCAATGTTCCATTCTTTCCCCATTGAGTTGAAAAGAACATCTTTATCTAATACCAAATACATATCAGTGAGTCTGTGTGTATCTTTTTCTTGTCCGTTGAACTGTTGGCCTTTTCTTATATCCACCTAACATTTGATTCTGGTTTTATAACACATTTTAATAAATGCAGTACAAGTTATCACTCATTATTCATCTTTTTTAAACTTTCCTGGTAGTCATAACCTGCTTATTCTCAGCTGAAGCTTTATAATTTAACTCTCTATTCCTTAGAGCCCCAGATATACTTCCTTCAATTAGGTTCTATAAGACTTACCCTATAGTTTCATAATTTATTTCTTTTTTAAACCTAGTTTGAGTGGATTTTTGTTCCTCTGTCTCAGCCCTATTCTCACTCTTCACTTCCTCCTTCCATGATCTTGTCTAGACATTTGACATCCATCATCTTTAGGAAAAAGATCCCAATCTATATTAAAAAAGTTCACATTTATTGCTCACTACTATGTACTTGGTAGCATTGTGTTACATAATTCTCTTAAAAACCCTATAAGATCATCTCCATTTTACTGAAGGAGAAACTTTGGCTTACAGGGGTTAATAACTTGTCCAAGTTCACACTGCTACTGTGTAGTAAAAGCCAGGATTCAAGTTCTGTTCTGACACACCTGCCAAGCTATCCTACATAGCATTCAAAAGAAGGAAGAATGAATATCAAATATTCTGTCTGCTTTAAACTTGAATATTATAGCAACTATAGACACAGAATTCTGTTTTTGGAATTGAAACTGACACAAGAACCAGTCTGTTATGCTAAATGGAGGCTGTAATAGCAGAGTGCTTAAAGACATCACCTCCAAAGACTTGGCTCTGAATCCCAGCTGCATTCAATGGATTGATGATAAATAGATGATATAATCCACATACAGCACTCTCTACAGTGCCTGGCACACATCAATTCTAAGATGTACATTTTTTTCATATCTTAACATCTTTGAAACCAGTAGGCCTCTCACAGCCATAGTTTAATTGGCAATATTTGTTACAACTGTGGATAAAACAAGGTACTAAGTGCTCAATAAATATTCAGCTATTACACAAGATGACCACTCATTCATCGTGCAAATACTTATTCAGTATGAACTATGTACCAGGCACTGTTCTAGGGACTGGGACAGAGTAGTAAACATGGCAAAAATTCCTGCTCTCATGAAATTTACCTTCTAGTGGGAAACATACATGAAACACAGATTAAGTAAAATATATAAGGTGTCAGATGGTGATAGGTGGTAAAAAACAAAACAGTCGGGGGAATGGACAGTCCTGGGGATGGGGAGTGCTCTTTTAAATAGGGCGGTCAGGGAGTGTTTCGTTGGGTGACATTTGGAAAGAGAATTGAATGGGATGAGAGGGTAAGCGTGATAGCTATGGGAAGATCTTTCCAAGTAGAAGTCAGAGAAGCTTTAGGGCACAGGTGGCAAACACAAGGCCTGTGGGCTGAATCCGGCCTCCACCTTGTTTTATCCGGCCCGGCACCTTGTTTCTACCAGGCACAGCGCCAAGCTCTCACTTAACTATTAAGGAGCAGTTACATTTATACAGTCCTCAAGTTACATTCAGCCTTTTGAAGGCAACTAACTGCGAAGCTGATGTGCCGCCCCCCACCCCCGCCCCCAGTGAAAATGAGTTTGACACCCCTCGGTGTCAAAGGCCTTTGAGGAGTAGCAGGAGTGCCAGTATGGCTGGAGTGGAGTGAGTACAGGAGAGCAGATAAGGTGGGTAGGGGAGCACTGCAGATTAGGGCTGGAAACTGGAAGTATGTGGGTAAGGATTCCTTGAAATCCATTAAAAAGGCTCTATATGGGACCATAGAAACTGTGTATTGGGGCTCAGAACTACCTAGTGAGGATTGTTGTCATGGTCATACTGCACTTAAAGCCACAGGATGGCTCAGGGTAGGAATGCATTCATTTAGTGAAAGTGAGGAGACAGTTCCATTTAGTCTCTTAAACACACTGATGCGGTCAAAATGAGTCATGGTGCAGAACCGTTTGAGGGCAGAATGATAATGGTACATGATCAGAATAATTAGATGAGGCTACTCTGAAAAAAATGATATTCAGGGCTTAAACATTACTGATGAAGTACAGAACAAACCAGCCTTGGTTTGATCTTTCAGAAGGCATGCTACCACAACATCCGTCTGGCCCCTCAAGTGGGCTGGACAAAACTCAAGTTATTTTAAGAATATTGGGGGCCATTTATAGAGTGACTACATCACACAGGATAGAAGAGTACAGAAGACCAATTGCTGTAACCATTTAATGTAAGGTATACATTTTTTAAAAATTGATCATTTCCTAGAATCCAGGATACAGAGCAGTTAAGAGCATGGCTTTTGAAGACAGGCAGAGCTGGGCTCAAATGTCAGTGTTGTCACTTACTCTCTGTGCAACTTTGGCTAAGTAACCAACTCAAGCCTCAGTTAATACTTTATCTATAAACTGGGAATGATACTGCCCAACCTCAGAGCTGCTGTGAGGATTAAAGGAAATAATGTGTGTAAAGTGCTCACATTTACTATAACTGCTCAGTAAACTATAGCTGCTTTATGCCCTGGCTGGTGTGGCTCAGTGTACTGAGTGCTTGCCTGTGATCTAAAGGGTTGCTGGTTCAATTCCCAGTCAGGGCACATGCCTGGGTTGCAGGCCAGGTCCCCAGTAGGGGGCAGGCAAGAGACAACCAGACATTGATGTTTCTCTCACTTTCTTTCTGCCTCCCTTCCTCTCTCTAAAAATAAAATCTTTACTAAAACAAAAGGGTCATAAAGTTAGATTTCCAGATTTTATTCAGAATGTTTTCTTGGAATTTTCATGACCAGATAGGCCCCCATATTTGAGGCATCTGAACTAAAGGTTCTAATGCCTTCTTAATGATGGCAATTGGTTAATTTGCAGACCTATGACATCATATGATTCCTATTGACAATTCAAGAGACTAGAATTTGAGATTATACAAATCAATCTAAGCTCTTAAACCTAAACACACAGAATAAAAATGAAGTTATCCACAGTGATCTGGATTATATGATCTTTATTATTTTAGAATTCATTGATCTAAAAATCACACATGTCAGATCAAACAGGAGTACCACAGTTATGTTTTACTTTGCAGGTATTAATTAGTTCATTAAATTGATATATCCAAAATTTGACTTAGCAGCAAGTATCGGTTCTCCCAAAGAAGCTTAGGTGAAAACAATTATTTTTATTCATGAGCTCAAAGTCCTACTACTCTCTGACCCACTATTGTACTGCCATAAAAATGAACTCAGTGAGTAAAGCTAACTGAACACTCAGATCCCAGATTTGGGGCTTCCTATATTTAATTGGAGTTGAAGCAGTGTTTGTTTTAACCCTCTGTTAATATTTTGTTTTTTAATCTTAGTTCTCAAAGAAGATTAAATGCACATTTCGTAATTATCTAAGATAAAGCCATGACACCTACTAAAGAATTAAGTGATATTAGTCCCCTACTCTTCATTTAAAGGTAGAACACTTTTAAATGAACCTATAATTTTGAATGTATTTGAATTTCCAATTCATATACCTAGCCAGGTCACAATCTGATTTAAATAATCTGGGTTCTAGAAAATCATCTCAAAAATATTTATTGAAATGAAGCCACCATTCTTCATGGTGCCATCATTTTGACCAAATAACAAATAAGCAATTGTTTTCACAGGAGACCATTTAAAAAAGAAAACATTCTTGATTTACTTAGCAAGTAGGGGAGAGCTTGAATCTGCGTGTCACAACTAGAGTGTTCTAAGGGAGAATTGAGCAATCTGACTTTCTACTCCCATTTGGAATATATGCTTTTGAGATTCACAGTAGGTAAAGGTAGTAAAGAAAGATGTTGATAAATTTTCTTTCTTTTTTAATTCCAGTCATTGGTAAAGAGTTCTGGCATCAGCTAATGGCAACAATAAGGTGGTGAGCATCTGCATTGTGCTGAGAGGTAGATGGGGACTTGATCCTCGGATTTAATAACAAACTAACTTAAGGTTTAAGCTCAATTTAATATTCCATGGGACATTTTGGAAGTGAAGGCAGATCTTTGGAAATTTTTGTTTTTAGTTATATAGAGATAAAATAGCTTGATGAAATTAACATCTGCCTTATACTAGTAACAGGTGTGCAAAGCAGCCATTTGGCCCCTGGAGAAATACAACACTGTGCTTCCAAATCGAAGGGCAATTCAACAGCCTAGCCAATCAAACAGATATTGGGATGAGTGGTCTCTACAGCCTTACTCTAAAAGCTAGAGCCTCTAGAGGTCTTGACTAGGATATAAGTCTATATTGAGATCAACAAATTTACAGAATAATTCCAGTCCACCTTTGGCTAGGCAGTTGATGACACTTTAGGGTCCACTAACCTCTAGAGATAGCTCTTGCTGCTTTGAGAAGTTGATACATTTAAAATATCAATTAGACTTCACATAGGAAATGGGAGAGTGCAGGAGGCACACAAAGTATAGAACTTTGTTTTAGTGGAGGATGAATTAACTTTCAGAACAAGTTAAGGCTCTAAGGGAAAAAAACATTCTAAATCATAACCCTAAAAAACCATAACCCACTCTGTATCAACACCTTCCAAAAAGCCAAAGATCTTACTACATCCTTCATCTTAAATGTCAAGCTAGGTAATCAGTATATTCCAAACTCCAGGAGGAAAAGAAAAAGACAACTTTGTTAAAATATAGAAGTGAAGGAAACAGCCAAACTTTTGCTATTAAACAGAGTATTGTGAAGACATTTCCTTCTTTCTTTAACTAGCAGAAAAATACAGATTTAAATAATCCTGATCAGGAGGTTGAGAAAGGAAATCTTATTACGGACCAAATTTTGTGTTTGCCTCCAATGAAAATGAATTCATTACTTTCTTGAATTTATTTCCTGAAGCAAGTTAGATTCTCTAACATCTTTGATTTTGCAAATAATGTCAAAGTAGCCAAATACAAGTAACTGCAACATATAAAATTATACTTCAGTAGAAATGCTATTATAAGTAGATCCAGAGGGTTAAAATTATTATTTACTAAAGAAACATTCTAAACCACATTTTTTCTCCCAATTACACTTTAACAAAGGAAAGAAAAATAGGAAAACAAAGGAAATTGGTCCTAATACATTTTTTAAAAAATAAGTGCTACTCATGCCCAAGTTAGCTAGCAATTCACTGAGGTTAGTCTGCTTATCTTAATCAATTGCACAACATTTCCTGGCTTTTAGCCAATGGAAACATAACTTCTGATGGCTGAAAACCAAAAAATGCTGGATTTAACTGGCTACACAGACTGATACCCAGTTCGACTTTTCCTTCTTCCGATCATGTAAGAGATAAAGACAACAATTATAAGGAAGCCCAAGGCCACACCCACTGCAACAGGAATAAGAAAGTTGAGGTCAGAGTCTGCGGAACATTCTTCAGCTGTTAGAAAAGAACAGACAGAATCAAGGAAAGGAAATTAGTAAGGAATGCAATTAAGCAGAAACAGCATTTTGAAAGTGTACATAAGTTAGTCGTTTAGAACATTGCCCCACTTCTCTTATTTTCTCTATATCCACCCAAATATTTCTAAGCAACCAATCTTCTTATAGTTCTCATCAATTCATCTCAAATCACAGCAAATGCCTCCGTACAAAAAGCAGAAGTTAAGGGAAGAACAGGAAAAGGTCTAAAACACAGAATTGCACTTGCCTAACATGGGGAGAGTTTATGTTTGTGAAATTACACTGGGGAAAAGAGCTATATCATCTATTCCTAAAACCACTTCCTGAATATTTCCCTGTTCCCTTTCTCCCTCGCCACCATTATCATTAAAATAGAAATAAGAATTCTGTATGAGTAATAAAGTATAAGTTGAAACAAACTTAGGATAAAAAATGCAGTATAAAATTGTTCACACAGGCAATAGGTAACTATCAGGTTATACATGCAGAATCCCATACATTGCAGTCCTTTCCACTGGACCACCAGGAAGGCAGGGTGTGCAATGTAGATTTTGAGCTCTGGATTCAGACAGAACCAAGTTTGAATCTTGATTCCATAAATTACAAAGGGACCCTAGGGGGTCAAGTTATTTAAACTGGGCCTCACTTTCCTCATCTGTCAAAGGGGAGTAATATCTGTATTATAAGGTATTTGAGGATTATATACAATGGTACTTCTAAAGCATCCGATACATATCAGGTGATCAACAAGTGTTCCTTCCTTTCTGTTTTCCTCCCATGTTTGTGATCCCATTCAAAGAGGTTTAGGTTTTGAAGTAGCAAATAGAGATCAACATAAGAGTGTTTCAGCATATTATTATTATTATTATTATTATTATTATTATTATTGAAAAATCTAATATTTAGTGCTTTAAAAATACTTAAAGTTGAGATCATATGTTATTATTTATTGAAAGTAGTGCAGAAGCTCCAAGTGCTCCATTTTGGTCTCATAATTTCATGTTTAAATTAGTTTTACTATTGAGTGACTAGATTTCATTGGGACAATTTTTATCAAAATGCTAATGGTTTTGTTGACCACTAGATATGTAACTTCAGTGAAGTTACTTCCCTTTCTGTGAAATTATAGGGTTAGTAAATAACATTCAAGGTCCTTTCCAGTATGAGTCTAATTCAATTAACAAAATGTGATATTTGGTATGATTTATGATTAAGCAATAACTTGAATTTTCCTCTAATTTTATCTTTTCCTCCTCTTGCACTTTTGTCATTCATAAAAAAGAAAAACAGTTGCTATGTTTCTGAGTATATGAGTTTCAGTTATTAAGGTAGCCTATGTTGAAAGAATTTATATTTTAATGAAAGCTTTCAGAGACTAATAGCTGGGTACCAAAATACTCTAATCAGTGAGTTACAGAAATTCTGAACCAGCTAATATATACATAGAAGGAATAAAATAATTCTAATGTGAAAGTCTTCTCAAGTCTATTAATTAAGCTTCCTTCTTATTTGTTCTTACATTCAGTATCTGTGCTGCACTTATAATAAGGAATATGCCTCAACAGGGGCTGATTATCTGGCTCATTTTAATAATGCCAACAGCTTCTCTCTATGGCCCCCCTTCCCTGTCTATGCTCTGCCTCACAGGGACTGTCTTGAAAAAGCAACAGCCTAGTTGCTATGCTTCACTGCATCCCTTCTGAGATTGCTGTTAGCTTACATTTCATAAGTACCAGTCTGATGACAACACTAAATAGATTTTAATGCTCTAGAGAGTAACAAGATGAGGTAGAGAAACACAACACAATCTGTCCTAATTAGTTCATAGAATATTTCTTTCAATGCTAATCAGGCACCCAAAGACTAACACAAGAAAAAAAAAAGGCAAGTGGTTAAATATGCTTGAATCTTTTCCGTCTCTACTGGTGAAAAAAATAAACAATTTTTAAAATAAGTAATTAGAAAATACTGTGGCCCTGGCCGGGTGGCTCGGTTGGTTGGAGTGTCATCCCATACACCAAAAGGTTGTATGTTTGATTCCCATAGGTAACTTGTGGGTTTGATCCTCAGCTGGGGCACCTATGAGAGGCAAGCGATCAATGTCTGTCTGTCTGTCTCTAATCAATAAACATATCCCTGAGTGAAGATTTAAAAAAACTAGTTAGGTTCTACTGTGGCCTTTTGGCTCTATTATTTACCTAGGGGGGAAAAAAATCACAAGCCTAAGATCCTGACTTATCCTTAACTTGAACTCAAAGAAATCAACAAAAAGTCACATAACCTAAAAAATGCAGTGGTCCTGAGGACATTCAACTGAAAACCAAGTTTGCCTATATCTGATGGGCATTTATGCCACATCAGTATTTAATAAACTATATGCAAAGGCACTGTGATGAGTTTAAATCAGTATCGTTCTTATACACTGAAACAGAACACCAGGAGTGAAATAGTATTTATTAATTCTATTAAGAGACAGCTACATATTTTATTCTTATAGTGGCCATGTTAATAAATTTAATGTATCTTAGATTAGGATCAAAATTTGGCCGAGGCTTCTTAAGATAGACCTAATAGACCTAAAAACATTGCACACCAATGTTCTTTTTAACAAGTTTGTCTTCAGGCCAGTAAGGACATTTTTTATTTTAAGTTGATCAAAGAGAATAGTGTTGTGTTAATAAAGATTTATCTCAAATGCTAGCACTGATCAATTTCAACAAATCAATCTTAAGGAGTGAAGTGTTTCAAAATTAAGAGGCAAGAAAATCTTGTTATGTGCATGTGTTTTTATATAATCAATCAAATTGCAGGTTCTAAAACTGCTCATATCCAGTGTGATGGCGCTTGAGACCAATAAAGTAAGCCAGCAACACTAGAATAAGTACTCCTGCCAATGCTGCTCCCACCGCTATGGGCACAAGGAAGTTGTCGTCATCTGCACTGCAGTCTTGAGCTAGATGTGAAGAAAGGACAATTGAGAACAGAAACAATGACAAAATTTCAAATCTGTAAAATTTAACTTAAAATCAGCACTTCCCAACACATATTTTTTTTTACACCAAAGTAACAAGTCATTGGCATTCATTACCAGCAAATGAGATATTCCACAAAAGTGATTTTCCAAATAACCAAATCATACACTTTTAAAGGACCCCCAAAATGCACTCCACTCATTTTGGAAGATACATAAAATGACCACATACTTCCCAGATTCCTTAAACAGAAGATAATGAATAAATATAGTAACTCTTTTCTGGACTATCAGCCTGTGAGCTTTCAGAGTGTTATGATGCTGTCTCAGTGGAACACTGCAGTTTGTAAAGTATTAATGAAATGAACCAAGTGAACAACTATACTACGCAGACCAAAGAACTCAATGCATGGCAATCTGGGATTATTTAGTAGTGGGGAAAGACTTAAATTGGCCAATGGTATAACTGTTTGCCTTAAGATGTTCAATCCAGTATGAGAGACAAGAAAATCAGTGGTTATAATTTCAAAATGGGCTATAATAGGGGCAGGCAACACAGAAAGTGTCACGGAAGTATTTCAGAGGCACACTCAACTCAGCCTGGTTACACAAGACATACTTCAAAAGAAGCGAACCTGGAGTTGTGTTTTAAAAGATGAACAGGAATTAACCATGCAGGTAATGGGAAAAGGGCATTTCAGGTCTAGAGAATGGCAAAGACAAAAATAAGGAAGGTAAGAAAACACAGCACTTCAAGGGAAATGCAAGAAGGTTGGCATGGGGAGAACATCGGATCAAGTACTCTCGGCAGGAAAAGCAGCAGCTCACAAAGGCCCTCTATGCTGTGAGCAGCTTGGCCTTATACTGAAGGCCACAAAAGAAAGTGCAGCAGGGCTTGAAGCAGGATATTGCTTCAGAAGTTGTGGCAAAGATGACTAGTGATATTAAGTTAGGAGGCACCTCTATTGCTACAGTCCAGATGTCCAATAATCCAGTCCTGAACTGGTTTAACGGAGTGCAAATGCGTAAGGGACAGACTAGAGATACAATTAGAAGGCAGAATTGACCGAATGGATGTCAGTGGTGTGGTAGGAGAAGATAATTGAATGGTTTCCAATTCCACCCATAGCTTAAGTGACTATGTAGATGCTGGTCCCAGTTCATGATAGGGAATACAGGAGGAAGAATATATGCATTTCAGTTTTGTTTATAGTTATTTTTGTATTTTTTTTATTTTTAAAATCTGTGTGTGGGGGGTAGGGTGGAAGAAGGGCATATTCTATTTTAGATCTGCTGAGTTTAAGATACATTTCCCCAAGTTGTTGATGAACCTAAGTTGCAGTTAAAACCACAAAGATATTTCTTAGTGATGGCAAGTAGTAGAAAGAGGACCAGAGGCAAAACCCTTGGGAACACTAATATTTGAGGGATAGAGGAGCAGGAAAAAGAAGTAGAAAAGGCAGGTAGAAAATAGTGCCAGTGAAAGAAACAGTTTCAAGTAGTGAGGGAGAATTGTGTAAAATGTTAGAGAAGTCTGAAAAATGCCCATTGGACCTAGCAATACGAAGGGTGGGGGCTATGAGTCAAACTGCTGCAGGTTTAAGAGTAAACAGGAAGTGACTAGTGGGAGATCAAGAACTTGGGATGGGGAACATAATACTCATTTCAAGAAGTTTAGAACAGAGAGGACAGTAGGGAGGTAATTATAAGGGAGACGTGGGGTTGAGAAAGCGTATCTTCAAGGTGAAAGAGACTTAAATATGTTTATAGGATGAGGGAAAGAGCCATTAGCATTTGACAGGTTGGAGATGCTGAATGGTACAAGGTTTCCTAAGAGGTAGGAGAAATGGGATTCCAGAAGGAGTGGAATTCCCAGGAAAAGAAAACCTACTGAGATTGGAGAGGAGGAAGGAATGAATAGTGCAGATGGAGATAGATTTACAAAAAGGGAAAGGCTAGGATTTTGAGTCACCACTTCTTACTATTTTTCCATTTCCTTGACTCTAATTGCCCTAGTTCTCCTCCTAGCTTGCAATCTACCAGGGCTGGATAAATCAGATAATTAAGCTTATTAGAATTTGGGTCGAAAATAAGAATGAACAGGCTGCAAGGCAATTCTGATTGTGCCTGCGTTTAAGAAATGTGCCAGGCTAGCCTCCAGGGCAATAACTAGGAACAAGATGCAGTCCTGGACTTTATGACATCAACTCTGGCTTCCAGCTCAATGTTCTTTCTTACTTGCTTCTCAGTTCTATTAAAAATCCAGAAAGCTGAGGTTGCCAGATGTGACTTGTGACTATATGGCATTTGTTAAGAGTACCCAGTTAGCCTCCCCTTTCAATTTCCCAAATTATTACCCAGCATATAAACTATTATGTGACATGTACCATACAGTATTATGCCTTGGACTTAATGTAACTTTAAAAAAATTCATTAGTAGATCAATTTCTAATTCTGACAACAGATTCATAACCATCTTTCCCAAATTGGGTATTTAACCTAGTACTAAAACAACTTTCATAAATACTGCTAAGAAGGCTTTCATGTAAGACAAACAGTTGCAGAGTAGATCAAAAAGGTAATTCCACTAATACAAAGATCTTTCTTGCTGCTGTCACTGATTTAAAATGCTCTCAATTAGCATGTGAAGTATTAATTTATAACTAATGATGTTATACATTCAACCTTTATGGATCCTTTAAGTAATGGAAAGATATTTTGGAAAAACTAATTTTAATAGGATCACATCCTGAAGAGAAGAAAGTATCACTTTGTGAGTCATTCTGATCTGATCTGTTTGTCTAATGTACACTTGAGACCAAATATTTTGGGGCAAAGGAAAAGTGTACCTGTGGAAGAGTTCAACAGTCACAGAAGCAGTGAAAATTTTTAAAGATAAAAAAATTCACAGCCATTGAAATTTCAACAAAAAGTTTCTTGTTGATTTAAAAATACTGTTATCTTCAGTTTTCTATTAGCTCAGAAATCTTTGAAATATGATATTCAGTGTGAAAGCTGAGACATACATTTTAACAAAATGTAAAACAAAACTCCTTTTAAAAACCAATTGTGTTAAATGTCTCTTTGGAAAAATCAGTGTTAGGAATCACATTCTTATGTGACATCTTTTTTATTATATACCTTTTAGATATACAACCAAACTGAAGTACATCAATATGTGAAAAGTGTGAAAAGACAGTTGAAGCTATTTAGTATCATGTCTAAGTATACTACTTTCAAAAACAAGATACGGAAATTATTGATAACAGAAAGTTAGCTACCAGGGTAAAAGATAGGAAGATGAGAGGGACAGAGATGAGTCCAAGCCAATTTAACATTATCTACCTAACCAGAGATGAAATGCTATAATCTTAAAAATAGCTGAGTCTTATAAGAATTCCTCCTAAAAAAATTAAAGAAACTTAAGATGGTGCATTTTACACTGTATATAAAGTATGTTCTTGATACATAACAAGGAACTTATCAGATTCCTTCTAAATATGCTCAAATCTTCACTGAAATGGAAAACTAGTACCGAAAAGAAATAAAGTAATGGGATTTTAAAGCCCTTAGGTTTAAGGGACCCCAGAAGTTAAGCAGCTTGGCAAAGAAGTCACGTGGTAGCTAGTAGTAGAGGTGGGAGCTGTGAAATTAACTGGCAGTCATATGGTTTAACTGGGTAATCCAGAGGAAAGTTATGAGCCATATAAGCCATATGAACCTTATGAGCCATTCATTTTAGGGAATCTGAGAGAGAGATTGCACACAACCCTATTTTGGTTCAGATCAATAGCTTGGATCATATGGTCACAAAGTACAACTGCTATGTATAGATATTAAATATCAGACTTAGCTTAGGAGTTGATGTGCCTAACAAGATACTCTGATGCTTTTACTATGAAATGAATACTCTTGATCACTGATTCCCCAGTTAGCTACACACCAGATTCAGCTGGGGAGCTTATAAACACACACACACACACACACACACACACACACACACACACCCCTCATCCCAGACCTGTTCAATTAAATCCTCTAGCAATGGAGCTTAGAATCTGAATTTTTATATAACAAGCTTCCCAGGTGATTCTTACTCTGTAGCCAGCCCATCATTAGTACAGATCCATGTATGTGACCACTCTTCCAGATAGTAATACTATGACAGACAATTTTAGAAATAATTTAGTTCTACTTCTGAGCATTTGTAAAGTTTTTCCTTTTGGAGGAAATGGTCATTATGTGGCATACCACATCTTGACTTTAACCAACAGGAAAAAATGTGAGCAAATTTCCTTAAGAAATAAAACAATCTTTATTATTTGTTTTAGAAGCAATATGTTGAGCAAATGGACAAGCAAATATCTAAAGAGAAACACCATACATCAACTAGTGGCTTACACAGTTGAGAAAAAAAACATTAGAAGTATTTACATGGACCAGTTTCTTTATACAAATGATAAAACATGCAAAACACGCAGAACCATATAGTGTTAGACCATCAAGGTGTATACCCAGTAAAGCAAATAAAGCTACAAAAGGTACAAAGAATATGTGGCTACAGGAAATAATAATGGAAATAACCGTATATAAACTGGCCCATGTAAAATACAAAAAATATTCAATGAAGTCAGATTTCCTAGAAAACAGTGCTAATGAGAGGTATTTTAGTATGAATCAGGTATATAGTTAAATGTAGAAACTTTTAGAAATATTAACAGCATTAAGCCACTGCCACCCACTTGTGCTTCTAATTTCTATTTTTTTTTAAAAAGTTGCTTTATTTTGACTTATGAGAAATATCTAAGGTCTACTTCTTATAAGCATTATCCATTCTTCTAAAGTTAATGCTCTTACACTAAGATACTATTTAAATAAACAACAATTTTTAAAAATCAGATTTATATTTAGTCCTTAATAAGTGCTTAAGCTGGCAATGCAGCTCAATGTAGCTTTAGGAGAGGGGCTGATTAGGCATCTGATTCTGAGCCAGTAAGACTTTCAAGCTACCCTAAACAGAGAGCAAATTTAAGTGGGAGAAGATATTTAGCACTCCAATATAACTCGAAAGGTAATTATAGACATACACATACTAACATGCAATTGTTTGTGTGTGTGTTTGTGTGTGTGTGTGTGTGTGTGTTTTAGCTAGACTACCAAATTAATTCAACATCAATAATATTTTGGAAACCCAGACATTTTCTAGTGAATAGGGGTACACATAATCTCCCAACCAAAAAAACTCAGACACCTTTGGTATATGGCTGTATATTAACAATTTCTAAATATCTGCTCAGCCATTCCAATAAAAAAAATCTAGAAACAGCAAAAAATACTTGATGTGTTAACTATGAAGTTGAAATGTTTTGCTTTCTCATATAAACATTAGGTGGTGTACGGTAAATGGACAATTGGTGCCTATCCCCAGAGGACAAAACTGAACATAAATACATAAATTAATAATGATTCTACCATAATGAACAATAATAATGTAAGTTTTGATTAGCACAGAACCATTTAAATGGGAAAGCCAAATTAGTAAATGTTGTAGCAATCAGTGCAAGCTGGAAACAAAGAATAACTTTTTAATGGAGAAGACAGACTTTTGGGTTAGGTGCAAATTACTTTAAGTGGAAGTGCTCTTCTTTATCTCGATTCTAGGACATAATGGCATTTCTTCTTTAAGGAAAAGGAAACACAAGAAAGGAATAAAACATACTACCACCACCAAGGACACTGGAAGTCTAAAGAGAAGTCTACATTAACTTTAGCGCTGCAGGTAGAGGCCAATTTACGGGTACAAAGGACTAATGCCCAAAATTGGCACTGCCTAGCAATTATCTCTAAAGCACCTAGAAAATGGATTGAAATGTCCAGCTGGAATAGTCTTGTATCTTGCAATTTAAAAGATTGCAATATCCAGTTCTTTTTTAAAAGGATTAAACAATAAGCTTAACACCTACTTTAAAATTTCAAAAGCTTTTGTATCTTTTGTCATTACAGCCACATTAAATACAAATGTATTAAAAAAGCATAGGAAAGCAGTCGTGGCTAAGAACAAACAATACTAGACTGCTGAAAACTGGCATATATCTCATAGGTCAAATATGCAGCAATGTCAAAGCAACTAAATTAACCTGCAAACAAAATCACAGAAAAAAATGCAAAGGAGCAAGTACAAATCCACTGTAGAATGTATTGTCTCAATACAACCACATGCAAGAAAACAAATATCTTTTTTAAAACTGTTTTTCCTAAACTGTAAATTTCTACTCAGAACATCTAAAATAAAAATATTAAAACATTAATTCAACCCAATAAAATAGAACTTATAATTCAGGTGATTTTTGTATATGTTTTTGCTGTAGAAATAGCAGATTCAAATACTTTGGTTGGGGAAACCAAATTCATGTGACCAATTTATAGTTTATAGTTTTGATGTCTTTGCATTTATTAAAGAACGAAACCTCTCAAACCACCAGTTCTAAGATCAGAACTACAACTAAATATACCTTAAATTGAATAGTATTGCATGTTAGAACTTGTACTTGCTTTATTATTTTGGAACAGAGATCACATATGGATTAGTGTTACAGAGTCTGATATCCAGCATAACTTTTTCTTCTGCCAATTAGGTAAGCAATCACTATAACGATAATCAAGCCTGAAAGACCAGCACCAACTACAATTGGTATTAGAATGGTGTCATCATCCAGCGAACACTCCTGGGCTGTAGGTGAGAGAAAGTGTGTAACAAATAATGAGTATAATCAAAAAAGAATGTCTAAAAGTTAAAGATGTTGATTCAAAAGTCAGAAATGCTCTTACAAGTTCAACTTTAAGTAACTGAGACAAGTATATTTTAAAGATAATGCTACAGAAAATTACAGATGGTTCTGGAATTAAAATCCTAAAACTTATTTGTACTTTCATTCATGTATGTGTGTATATATGTTCATATATGAATACATATATACTCATATCTATGAGTAAACACATATGTTTGTATGTGTTTAATTTATTTACATTCAAAGTCCTTTGTAAAACAGGAGTATTACTTTATCAAACATGAAGAGAGCCAATCTAGCCCATTTCACATAGTCAGATGAGCCTCTTAGTGGTAGAGTGAATGCCTTTTGGGACACTGGGACCAGATCAGGAAGGTTTAATCATGGAATTAGAAGGGACAGGCTGGTTCTAAAATCCTCTAGAACACAGACTGACAAACTACAGCCCATGAGCCAAATTAGCCCAGATAAAAATGGCTTTTAAAAATTTATAAATGGTTGAAAAGAAACAAAAGAAGAATATTTTGAGAAATGAGAATTATATGAAATCAATTTTAATATCCACAAATAAAGTTTTTTTGGAACACAGCCACACTCACTGGTTTATTGCCAATGGCTGTTTTCATGCTTCAAGAGCAGAGTTGAATAATTGTGACAGAGACCATATGGCCTTCAAACCTAAAACACTTACTGTCTGGGTCTTTACAGAAAAGTATACAGATCCCTGACATAGAGTACATGACTTTAGTGACTGCAAAAGTCAAGAAACTGGGAACTCTTACTAATTTGATTGTGTTTATTACATTTATCAATGTGGTCAGGACTGGCAGTCCACAGGGGCTATTTACTCTATTTCTAAGGAGTAGGTAGTGTGATCCAGTAACATCCAATCGACACCCATTTACCTTACTGCAAGTGTATTTCCTCCTCCTATCTAGTCAAGTATTACTAATGTGTCGTTTTTAAAGTTACCCACAGTCAAGAGCCTAACCTCACATATTGATGATGCATTCATTATCAATCAATACAACGGTTGACAAAATTAAGTTTACAGTTGTTCATATGGAAAAATACAAATTACTAAACTCTGTGTTTCATGTACTCACAACTATAAACCTGCTTTTGCCCAGCCCTGTATTACATGTTTATATTTGAGTGACATTTTAAATTCTAAGTACATAAAAACCAAAGTTTCAAATTAGAGTAAGAACAGAGCTCTTCTCTTATTACAGCCAACTAGCTATACAGGCTTGAGCTGATATTACACTGCATGTGATTTTAAATTCTGAACACAAATCTGGACCTAAAATTAAGGTAATAATATAGAGGAACTAGATAAAGTCTCAAGGAGAAAACTATTAAAGGATCAAAATAATTGAAATAAAAAAAAACAGACAAAAGGGAAAATGAGTTTTTTGAAAAAGTTTTTAAGTGTGATTAGCCTCTCATGTCACATGAATGGTAAGGTGAAGAACCTACTTTATTTTGACCTCACCAAGCCAGGCTAGGTATTCAGCACTACTGCAAAAGTAGTTGAATGGCACAAAGCATATATTTACTTTTAAACACAGCTTCTACATTTCCTTCTAAACCATGGAATTATTAAAATTTCTGTGGATGTGGATGACTGGAATAGCTGTGTTCAGCAGAGCTGCAATCCACAAACCCCCAATTTTAAGTAAATAGTTTAAAAGGACAAGTCAATTAAAGAACTTTATCTACTTTTTTCCTTTGTGCAAATTTTAATCTTATAATGCCAAATGCATCTTTAATATTCATATAAACACACTATACTTAGCCCTTCACAAAGGCTTGGGGAAAAGGCAGAAAACTGTACTTGAACAACAATAAAAAATGTTAAAGTAAAAAAATTTAAAAAATTAATAAAAATAAAAATCAGAGAAACACCATCATTAGGCCTGAGTAGATCTTCAAAAAGACTCATTCATACTGGCACATGCTTTTAAAACTCTTCAAATAATTCTGGCTGGCCAAAACACAGTTCATGATACCAGAGGCTTTAATATCACAATCTTTCGTTTCAGCAAAATATGACCGAACTGCTTTCATTCGAGTATGAAAATGTTTCCAGCTAGAAGATGGCCCCAAGGCAGATGAGAGATGCCTAAAGTTGCTGCTTCCAAGTGCCATCCTTCCCACAAACTAAAACTGTGGGGAGCACTCCTACCTTAAGTAAAGTTCACTTAAAGCTTATATCAGTTTTCAGCTCTTAAGAACTTTGTTGCAAATGTTTTTCAGATCACAAAAAAAATCTACTTTGAGCAAAACGATGGTCCAAATATAGAGTGACACAAGTTGCCCAAGGCTTTGAGAATTCTATAGCGGAGTCAAGAGGTGAATCCATACTTCTCTATGTCATTGCTTAAAGTTTCCATGACTCAAAGGAAAAGTCAATGTAAACCATCAATTATTAATAAAACTCACTTGATTCTTACCTGTAGAATAGTTTCCTTGTATTACACTGAAAGGCTGAACCCATAGATCAAAGGTATTTATCTGAAATGCTTCAGACACTGAAACCGTCTGCTCTTTATTGCACATGTAAGAACTTCCCAGGGGGGCATCCCAGTAGCTGAGATTGTTATTTGCAAAGCTGAAAACTTTAAAGGAAAAATATGTTAGTAACTTCTTATCCTATCAACATAAAAAGTGGGACAATCCTCAAGATATTTCAGTGAAGTATAAAGAGCTTGGAGCACAAGGTCTACCCACAAAAAACAATTCTTCCAATCACTAGGTTCCCTATCTTTCCTTTTTTTCTTTTTTTAAAATTTAAGTATACTTGGCATACAATATTATTCTAGTTATATTAGTTTCATGTGTATAATATATTGATTCAATATTTCTATACCTTACAATGTGATCACTCTACTAATTCTAGTCACCATCTCTCTTTCTATAGATGTTTCTATAGTCTGAAAATCAGTCACATCCTTAACTATTATCCAACATGGTTCAAAAATGCAAAACACTGCAAAATACAGAATACTATAGTTTTAAGTTACTGAATTTAAATTGCGATCAAAGTGGGATTCATCCCAGGGATGCAAAGACAATATTTGTAAATCAATAAATGAAATACATCACATAAACAAAAGGAAAGAAAAATCACATGATCATACCAATAGATGTGAAAAAAGCACTTGGTAAGGTACAGCACCCATTTATGATAAAAACATTCAGCAAAGTAAGAGTAGAGATAGCATTCCTCAACATGATAAAAGCCATATATGAGAAACTTACAGTCAACATCATACTCAATGGGCAAAAACTTAAGAGCTTTCCCACTAAGACCAGGAACAAGACAAGGATATTCACTTTTACCACTCCTATTCAACATAGTATTGGAAGTCCTAGTCACAGTGATCAGACAAGAAAAAGAAATAAAAAGCATCCAATTAGAAAGGAAGAAGTAAAACTGTCCTTGTTTACAGAAGACATGATAGTATACATAGAAAACCTTATGACTCCATCAGAAAACTACTTGACCTAATAAGTGAATTTGGCAAAGCAGCAGGATACAAAGTCAATATTCAGAAATCAAAGGCATTTTTGTACACCAACAATGAAATATCAGAAATGGAAATCAGTACAAAAAAAATCCCATTTGATACAGCAACAAGAAAAATAAAGTACCTAGGAATAAACCTAACCAAGGAGGTAAATGACCTGCACTCAGAAAACTATACAACACTGAAGAAAGAAACTGAGGAAGACACAAACAAATGGAAGCATGTACTGTGTTCATGGATTGGAAGAATGAACATCATCAAAATGTCCATACTGCCCAAAGCAATTTATGGATTCAACACAATCCCTATTGAAGTACCAATAACATATTTCACAGATATAGAACAAACATTTCAAAAATTTATATGCAACCATAAATGACCCCAAATAGCTGAAACAATTTTGAGAAAGAAGAATAAAACAGGAGGGATCACAATACCTGATATCAAACTATATTACAAGGCCACAATAATCAAAACATTCTGCTACTGGCATAAGAACAAACAGACATCAATGGAACAGAATACAGAGCCTAGAAATAAATCCAAGTCTCTACGGTTAATTAATATTCAACAAAGGGGGAAGAAGCATAAAATGCAGTAAAAATAGCCTCTTCAAGAAATGGTGTTGGGAGATGGGGACAGCTATATGCAAAATAATGAAACTCGAGCACCACCTTACACCATATACAAAAATATACTCAAGGTGGATAAAAGACTTAAATATAAGTCATGACACCACAAAAGTCCTAGGAGAACAAAGGCAGGAAAATCTCAGATATTCCAAGCAGCAATATTTTCACTGATATGTCCCTAAGAACAAGGGACATAAAGGAAAGAATAAACAAATTGGACCTCATAAAAATAAAAAGCTTCTCCATGGCTAAAGAAAACATCAGCAAAATGAAAAGGGAACCAACCATATGGGAAAATATATTTGCAAATGATACCTCAGACAAGGGTCTGATCTCCAAAATATATAAAGAACTCACACAACTCCACTCCAGGAAGACAAACAAACCAATTAAAAAACGGACAAAGGACCTGAACAGACACTTCTCCAAGGAGGACATACAGAGGGTCCAGAGACATATGAAAGGATGCTCAGCATCACTAGCCATCAGAGAAATGCAAATTAAAACCACAATGAGATACTACTTCACACTGGTCAGAATGACCATCATAAACAAATCAACAAACAACAAGTGCTGGAGAGGCTGTAGAGAAAAGGGAACCCTAGTGCACTGTTGGTGGGAATGCAGACTGGTGCAGCCACTGTGGAAAACAGTATGGAATTTCCTCAGGAAACTAAAAATGGTACTGCCTTTTGATGCAGCCATTCCACTGCTAGGACTATACCCTATGAATCCTGAAACACCAATCCAAAAGAACCTATGTACCCCAATGTTCACAGCAGCCCAATTTATAGTAGACAAGTGCTAGAAGCAACCTAGGTGCCCATCAGTAAATGAGTGGATAAAAAAAACTGTGGTACATTTACAGAATGGAATACTATGCAGCAGAAAGCAAGAAGGAGCTCCTACCCTTTGCAACAGCATGGATGGATCTGGAGAGCATGATTCTAAGTGAAATAAGCCAGGTGGTGAAAGACAAATACCATATATCTCACCTATAAGTGGAACCTAATCAACAAAACAAACAAGCAAGCAAAATAGAACCAGAGATGTGGGAATTAAGAACAAACTGACAATAACCAGAGGGAAGGTGGAAGGGAATAATGGAGGGGGAGGGTTGTCAAGGAACATGTTTAAAGGACACATGGACAAAGCCAAAGGGGGGTTGGATTGAGGGTGGGAGGTGGGTATGTCTCAGGTTGGGGGGAGTAGGGAGGAAAGAGAGACAACTGTACATGAAATATTAAAAATAAATTAATTAGCCCTGGCTGGTGTGGCTCAGTGGACTGAGGGCAGGCCTGCAAACCAAAGGGTCCCCGGCTCGATTCCCAGTCTAGGGCACAAGCCTAGGTTGCGGGCTGGGTCTCCAGTATGGGGTGCACGAGAGGCAACCACACATTGGTATTTCTCTCCCTCTCTTCCCCTCTCTCTAAAAATAAATAAATAAAATCTTTAAAAAATTAATTAAAAAAGTAAGTTGTGACCAAGGTATGATTTTCACATGAAATCTTCTGTCTCATTAAAAAAAGGCACCATTAGCCCTGGCTGGTGTAGCTCAGTGGATTGAGCTCAGGCTGTGAACCAAAGTGTTGCAGGTTTGATTCCCAGTCAGGGTACATGCCTGGGTTGCAGGCCATGACCCCCAGCAACCACACATTGATGTTTCTCTCTCTCCCTCCCTTCCCTCTCTAAAAATAAATAAATAAAATTTAAAAAATACACATAACATCAAGTTAAAAAAAAAAAAAAGGCACCATTTGGCCCTGGCTGGTATGGCTCAGTGGACTGAGTGCCAACCTGCAAACCAAAGGTTCACAGGTTCGATTCCCAGCCAGGGCACATGCCTAGGATGCAGCCAGGTCCCCAGCATGGGGCGCACAAGAGGTAACCACACATTGATGTTTCTTTCCTTCTCTTTTTCCCTTCCCTTGTCTAAAAATAAATAAGTAAGTAAGTAACATCTTTTTTTAAAAAGACACTATTTGGCAACAAGACAATCATCGTTTCTCTTCCTTCAGTTTAACCCACACTCTTTTTCCCAAGGCCAATAATTTGCTTACCAGATCCATTAACCAAATACATGCTGACGTTCACTTCCTTCAAATAGAATCGGTTTTCATTTTTCTGCTTAAAAAAGAGTTTGCAGTTAATCAACACATTACAACCGTGTACAGGTACAATTACAATCTATAGAAGTAAAACAATCTAATACTATTACCCAAAAGATAAAAAATACTATGGATTAGACCTGGTCAGTAGAAGAAATTGTAACTAAGAGAACTGAAAATGTGACAGAAACCCCTTCCCTCTGCATTTTGTTTCCCATTCTTTGACAAGAGGTGTAGTCATGTGGTTCTCAGACACTCAACAATTCATTCCATTTTATTCCCCCTGTCACTTGCTAAGCCCTCACCACCTCTAGCCTGGATCACAATAGCCTCTTATCTAGAGCTCTCTGCGTTTCAGCCTCTCCAGCTCAGTCTTTCCTTCACTGCTATTATTTTTCTGAAGCACTCTGTCTTTCCAATTATGTCAGAGCTTAGTATGTACAAAGTAACATATGAAGTGCTCAAGGGAGCTAGCAAAATGAACCAGACTTGAATCCTGCCACCACGTTTGCAATCTGCCAAGAAAGATAAATACAGTAGTCCCCCATTATCCAATTTCGTGTTCTATAGTTTCACATTCCACCACATTTCCATGATTTTGCTTGTGTGCAGTCAACCACAGTACAAAAATATTAACTGGAAAATTCGAGGTGTTTGGAGAGAGTGAGAGAGAGAAATCACATTCACATAACTGGTATTACAGTATATTAGTCTAATTGTTCTATTTTATTCTTTATTGTTGTTAATCTTTTACTGTGACCAACTTATACATTAAATTTATCTTAAGTATGTATGTATAGGAAAACACATAGTCTATATAGGGTTTGGTACTATCTGTGGTTTCAGGCATCCCCTGGGGGTCTTGGAATGTTCCAGTGGGTCTTGAAATGCCATATTAATTCACTGGTCATGTATGTAGTATAACAGAAAAATGACTTGAATGTTAAAAAAGGGAGAATTTTTCGGTACACCTTTCCAAAATATAATAAGCTATAATCCTCAATTATTCAGCATAGATCCTCCATAGAGAAAAAGAGGTTTTAGACCGAAGAAACCAAGTTCAGATATAAAAAAAAAAATTAACAGACCTAACTTTAAATAAATGTATATACTATAGCCCTGGCTGGTGTGGCTCAGTGGCTAACTGGCAAACCAAAGGGTTGCCGGTTCAATTCCCAGTCAGGGCACATGCCTGGGTTGTGGTCTAAGTCCCTGATAGGGGTCGCGTGAGAGGCAGCCACACAGTGATGTTTTCTCCCTCTCTTTCTCCTTCCCTTCCCCTCTCTCTAAAAATAAATAAATATCTTTAAAAAATAAATGTATATATTGGAAATATATATGTGTGTGTGTGTGTGTGTGTGTGTGTATAATAACCATGTTATAAAAAGTGATACGTTATGAAAATTAAAATGGAGAGAAATTACTTCAAACTAAGGGAGGAGCAAAAGTGATGAAAGCCTAGGGATGGGCCATTTGAATTGGGTAGAATTCAATCAAGAAACAAGCAGAAAAGGATATTGAAGAGGGTAACAACATGAGTAAAGATAGAAGATAAGTGTAATCACAAGTATACTGAAATCTGAGGATTTACTAAACACTAAGCACTGTTCTTAAAACTTGACATATGAAGCTCATTGAATAATTACAACACCTCATTTTGAGATGTGGTAATTAAAGTGAGTAGATGTTAAGTAACTTCCCCAGAAGCTATATGGTTAGTAGTCAGTGAGCTGGGATTTGAACCAAGGAAGTCTGGCTGCAGAGCCCATGTGGTGGTTACTACCATGCTTTCCTACCTCACTGGATTATATATGGGGAAACAGGGTGAAGGAAGCATGAGATTCATCAAGAGGGAACAAAGGAAACAAAGCTGGATATGCAGGTTACCTTGCACAGTGGTGGGGTGGAGTGAGGGGCTACAACTACCCTGCCAGGGAATTTAGATATTAGCTTGCTGGCAAAATAGAACCACTGAAGGTTTCTGTCAGGAAAGGCTGTGCTTCAAGAAGATTAAACTGACACAGAACATTGAGGGAGGGGAGGAAGTAGAGGGACTAGTTAAGGAGGCTGAACAGTCGAGGTTAAGAGGTAATGCAGGCTGGAATCAGGAGAAAGGCAGTGGGGAATGAAAACAAGAGGACAGACTGAGAAATTTCAGAAGAAAGCATAAAGGAATATTTGACTACTTTATCACATCTCCCCTGTGCTTAGGCTATGTCTCGGCTTGGCATTCAAGGCTCTCCACAATCTGTCCCAAGTACTCTTCCACATTTATCTTTCACTAAACATGTTACGTGCCTCATTTTCCTGGCTGGTCTTGATCATATTGTTTTATCCACGGATAACCTGTACTTTTGCACTTTCTCCCCTAATATACAAATCTGACCCATCCTTGAAGTTTTAGCTCAAATGTCATCTCTTCCATTAAACCTTCCTGACCCACCACCAGCCAGAATTAACTGCTCCCTCTCCTCTATACTCACTCCCACAGCACCTTGTCTTTTCCTCTGGTCAAGCACTCATCCCACTTTGTATGCACCTTCAGCAGACCACAGATTCAAGGCCAAAAGCCTCAGCATGGCATTCAAGGCCTCCCACAAAAACAGTAATTTTTTGTCCATTTCTTATCCTTGCCACCAAACTGCGGTCACCTTAAGAATACAGGCCTTCTAAAAAAAGGAACACAGACATTTTATACTACAGTAGCATTGTGCGCATAACACACTCAAATTCAACAAATGCTTAGGAAGCACTCTTGTGACAGGGTTGAAGGTAAGATGTATCCCACTGAATTGTGGTGACATTACAGGTGTTCCCTGAGTTTTCAAAATGCCTACAGCATGGTTAAAATATCACTATCTTACATTACATTTTAAAGTAGTCTGCTGTGCAAATTAAATGTCGTAATTATCTAATATTTCCACATGAAAGTCAGAAGAAACCAGGGGCCTTTTAGTATCTTACCAGAGCTAGAATGATCAAACGCAATCACTCAAAAGGGAATGAACCTACAGTAGTAGTTTCCTCATTCTTATTGACTAGAATATAATCACCATGCAATAGCTTTAAAAGAAGGTGTCTGCAGAGGCCTGCTGTTACTACATTGGAAAGGACAGGCATAACTAGATGGTTCTAATAGTAATTCACTGGTCATATACGTACTTTAACAGAAGAATGATTTGAATGTTAGAAAAAGGGAGATTTTTGTAAACCTTTCTAAAATATAATTGTCTAATATAATCCTTAATTCTTGGCATAGATAGGCCATGGAGAGAAAGGCTTTAGACTCAGGAAACCAACTTTAGATACAAAACAACAACAGACCTAACTTTTTCTATATCAGGGGTTCAGACTATTTCCACATCCCTTAGATATACTATGTCATTTGAAAGCAGAACTGTTTTCTACCCACTTATACAATAAATTAGTTTGAGAACTCTTGGTGGCTCAACATTTTCCATCACTGATAACTATCCCCTCTTTTCCATTCCCATTTGCTATAATATGCGTATGTGTATATATGCATGCACAAACACACCTCAAAAATGTGGGGATAATAATTCCTTCTGAGAAAGTGAAAATAAAGGCTCCCAATGATTCATTTATGCTAGCGAGAAGTAGAGAAAGCATGCTTAACCTGGAACTCTCTGTTTCAGATTCAGCACTTGATACAAGCATGAACAACAAAAACCTGAATGCTGGCTGCCATTATAAACTGTCCTGATTTAAGGCATTAATGCACTCAAAGTACTTATACAGAGCCTTGTACATACCAAGTATTCAATAAATGTTTGCTGTTATTACTGATACTATTACAAACAGTATAGCCTCCAAAAAGCACAAAATATTATAGTAGACAAGAGTTTTCTAATAACAGAAAAATCATTACATTATAGATATGACTTTACCTTTTATATATTTTATATATGTAATAAATATACTTTCTAACCTGTCCATATATACTTTACATGTATGGAGAGATTAGAAAGTTTTTTTTTTTGATGTAGGCTAATTCTTGCTCCTACCCTAAGGTCTACATAAGAGCAGAATAGCCACAACTGGTGAACATTAATATAAGAATCCAGCCCATAGACCACTGAGGTGACCCTGAGGGATTAACAGGAATCAATGGACTCCACTCTATAATTAAGTAGTGCTGAAATGGAAAATAGAGCTAAATATCCCCCCAACACATTCTCTCTCTCTCCCTACCTATTTTTACTATCAGATGTGTTTCTAAGAGAATGAATCTAATTTTAGAAAAATCTATTACTCACCACAGCAAAGACAAAGTCAAGATACTTAATGTTGCGGCTGTTCAGCCTAAGTAGAGCAGTTTGAGGATGGCAGCTGCCAGTGGAGTTCGTTGTATTAGGGATGATGTTAATAATTGAAGTGACCTTTAGGGAAACATGAGGGGAAGGGTAGAGATTAACCATAAATGTCAACAAGAAACCCTTACACTTTAATAAGACCAACTTTAGTGGGGAACAAAAAAAATCCTTTTGCCTCGATACTTGGGTTTATGGTGTCTTAACATTCAAACAAAGTTGGCACAGGCCCTCAAGCTATGAGTCAGACGACTCAAAAAAAAAAAAAAAAGAAAGAAAAACAAAAGAGAAGCTTCCTTAGTAGTGAGCCAAACACAAAAACACTTATTTTATGGAGCATAAGAGCCATTTGTCTGGCTTGTTTAAGTCATGGGACTCTGGAAATGGGATTTGTTTGTTGCCACGCCTTCTGTATCCTCAGTGGAACACTGCAACTGGAAGTGGCACTTGAGCATATCTGTATGATTCAAGCCATCGAACAGCTGAAGAAACAGATAGCTAGCAGCACTGTTCCCATACATCAACCTACAGTAACTCTCATGATTCCTCTAACTCCAAAGTCATCAAAACTCAATGAGTCAACATCAAATTTCCACTTAAAATGCTATCATTCTAGTAACACTACTCTTAAGCTGAATGTAGCATATATGGTTTGAAAGGAGATGCAAATAGAATGTGCCCATGAAAATAAACAGTCATACTTTATCATCAGTGATATAAACAACTATACCTTATCTTGAGTTAGGTTCAGCTGCAGCCCCATCCTAGCCAGAAGACAAGTGTTGCTGCCATTTTTAACTGAATAGGATCCAACCTCTGGTTTTTCCTTTGGAGTAGGTGTTGTAGTAGGAGATGGCAAAGTGGTGGGAACAATGGGTGCCACAGTGGTTGAAGTTTTATCTTTATCACACAGAAACTCTATAAACAGAGGACAGAATAAACTAAAGAAGACATTTTCCTAATTCATAAGGCCAGGGAATAGTTGCCAGGGAAAAGCAAACTATTGCTCACAATAAAGTCCGAAACGAGGGAAGGGAACACCTTCATAGTGTATTTTTAAGTAAATGAGGCAGAGTTCTAAAACTGCTGTTTCATATGCAGACAATGTCTAAGAGTTAGGACACAGCAGACAGGCTCCAGACACTTCCAAATGCTTTGTATTCTACCCACACATGGCTGGCCGCACATCCATCTTTTCAGAACCTTAAGTCCCTTTGTTCCCACAGAACTTCACCTGCCTCTTATGTGAATGTAAGAGATTTCAGTTTCAAAACATTTTGCCCCAACCTAGGCCTGCCCTCTTCTCTTTCACATACCACCACTATAAGGATACTGTTTACCAGAAGAACATTTAGAAATGATGGAAGGATTTAAACATAAATGAACCTTTGATTTGTGTTACCCCTACAGCAAACCATAGGCATTTCGAACCTCTTTTTAGGAAGTGTTGGTAGTTTCCCAGAACTGGTGGGTGAGAAATTATTACATTTCCATAAAGTCACATGCAAGTTACAAATCCCATGAATAAAATTCAAGATTAGTACCCAGAAATCTAATTGCTATGCTTTTGTCTTGATCATCAAAAGTGAAAGAGCTGAGGATCAACTACAACACTATTTGAGGATTTGTTTAAACAAAGAGTAGGTTGGATCAGCTGAAAACCCTATGGGCAGAGCATTTTAAAATACCATTCCACAACAGGTACATTATAATCTTAAAATTACAAATTCCATAAGAATAACAATTGCTATTTATAAAAATTTTACAGTCTGGTGTAAACTATGAACAAGTCATAGAACATGCATATTTGCAGGTAACAACCTCAACTAAAGCTACCTGGTATACTCATCTTAAATAGGACCCAAGTATAGAAATATATAATTTAGGTAGTCACCTTTTGTGCTCACTGTGTTATTTTGGACAAAAGCTTGTACATGAACATCCCAATAGTGCTGGCCAACATCACTCCTTTCTAAGGTCAATATACTATTGCATCTAAAGATGTCATCCAATGGGATTTTCAATGCCACAGATTCATGAACAGTAAACACTCCTGCAAAACAAAATTAACAACAGCTGTTTTCAAGAAGGAAGGAAAAATGATAATACAAATATATATTGGACTTCTCTTCTGTCTGCCTGCCCCACCCCATCCCTGAAGTGACAAAGGGCATGGCATCTTCAAGGAACAACAGATTCATTGCGGCTGATTCTTCATTGCAGCTGAAACACAGGGCAGAAGAGCAAAGACATAATGGGGTTTAGGAAGGGAAGACAAGCCGCAGGTGGTTACACCCTGAAGCATCTTATCTGATGGAGGGACACGATCCTTGGGTTTTATTTTGTTAGCAATGGAAGATCAGCTTGTTTTTAAAGCTGGATATAAATAGCACATGCATAACTTATTTTGAGGGAGATAGCAAAATGTAGAGGATAGACACAGGAGGGAAATGTTAAGTCACTTAAGAGGAAAACCAGTTAGAAGGCTGATGGCATGGTTAAGATCAAAAGTAAGAAGGGGGATGCCTCAACTAAGATGGTGAGGGGCAGGAGGAAGAGAACAAAGAGGCCAAACTGAAAACATATGTCTAAGGCAGCATGAACAGGACAGTGACAAAACAAGGAAGAGAGATGCATCAATCAAGGATTTTATAGTGAATCCTTCTTTTTGTACTACTATCCCAGAGTAAATTACAGCAACTACATGAGTCTGTGGAACCTCTTCTTGGGTAGAATTTAAAGACTATTTCATTTCATGAAATCTTCAGAATGTGAAAGCGGTAAGTTACAGCCATTCTATACAGAGTATTTATTATAATTCCTATAGTAAAACTTCAAAAGACGGTGATCACACTTATCCACCACAATGGCTCAGTTTCTTTTTGAGAAGCAGCAAGGGAGGAAGGTATTATTCAAGGTCCATAATATAAGCTGCCTTCTGACCCTCTCAATCATGTAGCAAGGCAGCCAATTACTGCTGCCTTGGCACCCCCTAATGGCCAAAGGAAAAAAAATTTGTAATCAATGAACTTGAACGTTTTTCTCCAAAACTGTTTTCACCTTTACCGTAGGTGAACAGATTCATGAACTCACTGTACATACAGAGACCTCAAAAACGAGTGAAAAAGCAAGATGTACAAATATTGGAATCACACTATAAAACTATCTTTTTTAAAACTATGTATTGTTTATGAATATACATGTTGACATATGTATTCGTCAAGTATAAACACATAGACAGGAAAGCTAAACCCCAAATTTATGAGAGTGATTTTTCTCTCAGGAGGCAGGGGGTGGGGAATGGCTCTGGAGACTGGGTACAGTGGAAACCTCAAGTGTCTGTAAGATTTTAGTTCTTTAAATAAAGAGATGGGGCAAATGAAAGGCAATGGCATTTACTAATTCTGAGTAATGGATACATGCGGGCCTGCTATATTATTCTCTGTATTTTTCTGTATTTTAATCATGAAAAAAATTAAAGAAAACAGCAGTTTCAAAGTCACTTCAATTATCAGATGCCTAAAAAGAAACTGCTAAGTTATTTCAAAAACCATCAACATTCCTTTTAAGGAAGTCCTTTTAAATTCCAAATGGTTTCCAATATTACACAGCTGCTAGTAGTAAAAAAAAAAAAAAAAAAGGTAGCATCCTCCCTGCTCTGGCTGGGTTGCTCATGCCTAGGTTATGGGTTTGATGCCAGGTCAGGGCACATATGGGAGGCAACCAATCAATGTTTCTCTCTCTCCCTTCCTCCCTCTGAAATCAATAAACATATGGTCATGTGAGGATTGAAAAAAATATTGGGATCCTCCCTTGTTTAAAATAAAAAGTGGAAGAGATAGGTGTGAATGTTTTCGAGTCCAAAGTTTTTCCATCAAATGTGTCATATTAAACTCCACCTGCTTTTCCTGTTACCCCCTCAGTCCGGGCACTCATTACACCATATCCTAATTATTGTAACAGTCTCTTAAGTGGGCCTCTCTGCCTGCAGTATCCTCACTTCCAAATTAATCCCACAGACCATTCTTTATAAATTACTGCCTATGCTTTTGATACAGCATTCTCCTGTTTAAAAACTTTAAATGGTTCCCCAGTGCCTACCCCATCAAGCGAAATGCCTTTCCTTGGCTTCCAAGGCCGCCTATAAGTTAGACTCACTGCCACCTAGCCAACTTGATTTTGTTTCTGCTATACGCACGGCCTCTATTTTAACAGGGGACTCTCCAATTAATACTGCACATGCTGTGCTTCCCCCTACTGGAAATACCCTGCTCAAAGTTCTCTGCTTATTCAAATTCTACATTACAAGAGTTTCAGCTCAGGCCTTACTTTTCACTTCTCCAACACAAAATGAGTTCTTTCTCTATGTACTTTAAAATTTTTTTTGAGAGAGAGAGAGAGAGTGAAAGTGAGTGAGTATGAGAGAGAGAGAGAGAGAGAGAGAGAGAGAGAGAGAGAGAGGGAGGGAGGGAGGGAGGGAGAGATGGATGATATGGATTTGTTGTTCCATTCATTGAGGCATTCATTGGTTGATTTTTGTATGTGCCCTGACCAGAGATCAAATCCACGACCTTAGAGTATTGGGACAATGCTCTAATCAACTGAGATACCCAGCCAGGGCCTCTGTGCTGTTTCTGAATCAGGACCCCTTGTGAGAACACTTTAAATCCACTCTCTTAGCCACAGGCCTGCACTGCACAGATGGGTTTAAGACTATGTATCAACTGCAAAGTGCACTCTGTATTTTGAGAGAGTCTAGAGCTCTGACATTGTCAGAAAACATTTATGTGCCCTCCACCCGCCAAGCACAAGCAACAACAACAAATTCACATGGATCTCAATGCTTTCCAATTTTTCCATATCACTTGAAAAAACAATTTCACTTTGTCTCTCCAACTAGTTTTTAAGCTCCTTGAAAATGAGGAGCAAGCCTTATACTAGTTCTGAAAGACAATGTAGGGCACAAAGCTAAAATATGTAAGATATTCCACAACAAACTTGCTGTAGTTATCCTTTCAAATTAAGAGATTAGTAGAAAGAAAACTAGGATTTGATTTCCAAGTCTCAGTGTGTGATACCTCCCATTTTCTATAAGCACATTCACTTCTGGGTCTTTAAAATATGATCTTTTGATATCCATATATCCAAATGAATCATTTATCCCCAGGTCTAGGCAACTGAAGCATGTGTACCTGTTTCTGGGGTCAGAATGAAATATTATCGGTGAGAACTGCTAAGCAACTAAAAACACCATGTTAACTGTAATCTCAACAGAGGGAGAAGAAAGGAGAGAATTATATCCCTAACACAATGGAAATCTCCACTACCCATGCCTTCAAAATATTTCAATACACATTTCAGTTCTAGTAGTTATGAGGGACCTAATTGCCAATGCTTTTTCCGAAGTTCATTTTGACCTGAAATTGTCTCAAAATAGCAGCAAATGTTGACTCTACTCATTTTACATTTAATTAATCGTCATTTACCTTTCAGTCAAAATCCTATCTAAATGGTAAAAAGATTTGAAGATGAAGCATTTCTGCTGGTTTCAGGTTACTGAACTTGTACACATTTAATACATATTAGTAAAGGATTTACTCATCGATGCAACATTTGCTGAGTGACCATTATAGAATGACAGAAACACTAATAGTTAAGTGTGTGAACTCTGCAGCGCACAGATTTTGGTTCAAACACCAGCTCATCCACTTAATAATAGCTTGTGTGACCTTTGGGAAAATTATTTAATCTAATCAAGCCTCATTTTTTTACCTGTACAGTTGGGATAATATCTACTTCTCAGGTTTACTGGAAGGATTAATGAGATGCTGCTGGTAATACAGTTAGGGTACTATATGGTACAAAGTACAGCAAATATCACGGCTGTGTTGAACAATGTGCTGTACATGGAGGTGAAGAGGATAAAAAACATAAAGTTTCCATTCTAGCTCGGAAGACAGACATGCATAAGGATGATTTTTAAGTTATTCACATTCTTTACTAATAAACAGCAAGAGAATATAATACAAATCCAAGTATTAAGGTTACCTTTCTCTTTAGCATCAGGAAATGTTGTGTTATCTCTTGTGTCATAGGAAAATGAGATATTTTCAATTGAATAAGTAGACACCTGCTTTGTGAAATTCACAGTCCAGGAGAAACCAGATCCAAATTGCACCTCAATTCTGGGACCATTCTGACCATCCCCACAGAAGCTTCCATTGTATGTTGCATTGACAAAGTCTGAAATGGTCACGGTTTTCTAAAAGAAAAAGAAGTTTGATTGGTGGATGACTGGATAAAGAAGATGTGGTACATATATACAATGGAATACTACACAGCCATAAAATAGATGAAATACTGCCATTTGCAACAACATGGATGAATCTTGAAAGTGTTATGCTAAGTGAAATAAGTCAGGTGGAAAACGACAAAAACCATAAAATTTCTCTCATGTATGGAAGATAAAATAAAATGTAACTAACAAAACAAAAATAAGCTCATAGATACAGACAACAGAATGGTATGGAGGAGGGCAAAGGGGGCCAGATATATGGTGATGGAAGGAAACTACACTTTGGGTAGTGAGCACACAATGCAATATACAGATGTTGTATTATAATTTTGTGCACTTGAAACTTATGTTATTAGACAATGTTACCTCAATAAATTTAATAGTAATATAAATAAATAATTAAGTACATACAGACATAAATAAGAGAGATGGAGCTGAAAAGAAGTTTGGGGGTAAGGAACACACAGGCAGTAATGAGCACCAAGCAGTCCCGCAGGATGTACCACTCAGTTTACATCACACATCCTCCATGGCTAGGTGGCCCTTTGTCTGATTTGCTGTGAAAACCAGTCTCAGATTCCTCATCTACACACCAATCCTCTGCACAAATTAATGTACTATGTCTAAAAGGAAAAGGAAAACTGGCCTGAACTTCTGTTGATTTTTTTTTTTAAATCAGGTTGTACACAAGCAGGACCTTAACTAAAAGAAAATAAAAAGGCAAAGGGATTGAGAAGTAATACCAAAGAGGGAGATTTTTAATAGCAAGCTATTAAAAAGGGAACAAGCTTTGATGTTAGTTCATGTTAAAAATATTACAGAGGTAGTTAGGACACCATAGAGTCTTCAGATCATTTGCCCTTAAGCAAATGCAAAAAACACTTCAAAGAACCAATGAATTAAAATATTATTTTCCACACTAAGAATACCATCAAGTATCAATGTTTAAAAAACTCACAAAATTTAAGTGTTAGGTCAGTTAACATATGAAATCTTACTTGAATAAATGTAGGTAAAGGAGAAAAAGAGTATAATTAAATTCATGCTATAAAATTCAAAGAAAAGTAAAAATACTTACATAATTTTTGCTTGTAGTCTCATAGCGTATTGTGAAATTCATCTGCCATTTTGCATAAAGGCAAGTAGCGTTTTCTGCATTCATCAAATTAAGTTCTAATGCATAAGATGAGACAGCTCCTAGATAAAAAAGAATAAGATTTTAAAATTGTACTACAAAAACATATATAAAACAAGCCTTACCCACTACTGAAGTTCAACCAGCTCTAAAATAAAACAAATGTTTTTAATAGATATGGTATCTTGGTGATTATTCTTTCTTGTATTTTTAGTGGAACGCTATTGATAAAGTTAGCATTACTTCTTCCCTTGAGAGTGGTTACTCAACCTTAGGTAATGGCACAGACTGGTGACATTTCCCTTTTGCATCCTAATAGTAATTCCCACACTCATCTGTGCCTCACTAGTTTTGTTGTAGGCTATTATAGTTTGTCTGTTCAGATTTTTGTCCTTTAAGGTAAATGAGGTAAGGAGACGCTTGGGAAGGGTCTTGTTAAACTCCTGTTTCTCTCAAACCAGCTCATGGAACCTTCTCTGCAAAAATTAAAGACAGAGCTCATGTTCTGTGGTCTTTCTGCCTTAAAGCCTGTCACAAACTACGTGAAGTATGACACACAGATGTCTTTGCAAACTACTTTCTTTTGATGTGAAGAGGTGGGATTTCACAGTATGTGTACCATGTGAGCAAAGGAGCAGAGTTGCAAAAGTTATTCCACCCATAATTTTTATAGATGAAATATTGGTTCATCACTTGTTTTCACTTTAAAATCCAATTGATCAGTTCATAGCAGCACAATTTACAATAGCCAAGTGCTAGAAGCAACCTAAGTGCCCATCAGTAAATGAATGGATCAAAAGACTATGGTACATTTACACCGTGGAATACTCCACAGCAGAAAGAAGGAGCTCCTACCCTTTGTGACAGCATGGATGGAACCAGAAAGCATTACGCTAAGTGAAATAAGCCAGGTGGTGAAAGACAAATACCATATGCTCTTACCTATAAGTGGAACCTAATCAATAAAAAAAACAAGCAAGCAAAATAGAACCAGAGACACTGAAATTAAAAACAATCTGACAGTAACTAGAGGGGAGGATGAGAGGGGATAATGGAGGGAAGGGTTTTCAGTAACAACTATAAAGGACACATGGACAAAACCAAAGGGGGTGGAATCAGGGGAGGGAGGTGGGGATGGCTGGGTTAGGAGGGGAGTGATGGGGGGGAGCAGATAACTATACTTGAACAACAATAAAATGAAAAAATAAGAAATTAAAAAAATCCAATTGATTAGAAAGGCTGATGGATCCTTTGACATGGACTCAAAGTCACTTCCTACATTCTCAAACTGTTACCTCTTTATGAGGCAGAGAAAACCATACAGAGACAGAAAAGCCTTGAGGCTTTTCCACTAACCCGACTCAGAGCTACACTAGGGTAAACACAGGAAGGACATTACCTTATTACACTGGAGAGCCAGAGAACTCAAGGTACTATATGCTGGCAATCATCCCAGCAGTGTCAATGATGGGCAACTATCTAAGGATTTTCTTCAGTGTCTCACACATTACCCAAGAAATGAGCTGTTTTTCCTGTTAAGATAGCTGCAGATCCTTTAATGATATCTGAGCAAATCAGCATCATCTACAAGCAGGGACATGCTATAGACAACAGAGAATAAAGTCCTAAGAGGAATACTAAGAAGGCGTGCCTCAGCAACACACAAAAGCCTGTCGTCAGGCTTCAGAGAGTCTGGGCTGCCTTGCCAAGCCTGTATATTATGCTAAACCTTGCGGTTACTGACAGTGCCTGAAAGTACAGGCTAAGGCTTGAAAAGGCCTTGCGAGGCCTAAGTAGGTTTTACAGCCATTCTTTTCTAAGTACAATATGGAATGGAGCTGTCATCACTGACCCAAGCCTACCTGGTAGTGGGGCTGAGAACTCCAGGTCATAATTTTTCTAATGAACTGGAGGCCTGCTTCTTATATGCTGTCTCTTTCAGTCTTGTTTAAAGTCCCTAGCTTTAACATAGTCTCCCTGTATTCAAAGCATTCAAAACTATTAGGAATTACCAAGAGAAGCCTCATATGGATTAATCATTTGCTTTTCAAGGATGTTACAGTAATAGAAAGAGCATAAAATAATGATAGTACAAGGGGGGCCGAGGTGAAGCTTTACGAAGCAGAAGGTACAGATTGCGGTCCAAATTTTCCACTACATTAAATTTGCCACTACATTAGAGCTGAGATCTGACAACACCCCTGAAGGCTCTGGCATATTTGTTCCAGGCAATTCACATTCTCTCTCCCTGTGAGAGCTATTCCTTCCACAGACTTTACTTCACTGTTGGGTCCGTATCTCCAACTACACAGGGGCTGCTTTTACTCAAAGACCTACTACCTCAAACTATTCAAAACTAAACTTCCAAACTCAAATTCCAAAACTAAGCTTAACACTTCCACTTCCTCCAAACCACTCCCCTTCCCAGCCTCTCCAACTCAGGCTCAAAAGTATGAGAATTACTTTCTACTTCCCTTTCTTCATTAAGTCCTATTGATTTTTTTCCCTCTATCTTCATCTTTTATTTCTACTCCCAATCCAGCACCCAACCCCTAAATTACTAGACATCTCCTAAAAGTGCTTCCAGATTAATGGTCCTTGAATACCTCTTCCTCTCGGACACTTTCTTGTTCACAAACTTCTACTGGCTCCAAAACTCCCATATTAAATTTGAATTCCTCTGCCTGGCTTTCAAAGTAATCCATATTTTTTCCCACCCTATCCCTTCAACTTTTCTCCAACCATTTTCCCAGAACACACCCTTTGATCTGGTTAAACTTGTTCTACTGGACCCACTTGCCACCTTAGAGTCAACCTCTACCCTTGACATTGTACCTAACATTTGAAATTGACTCTCTTCTACTGACGTAAATGTTAACCTCAGAAGGATTTCCTCTGAAACACCCACTCCACTACTTGTTTTTAAAAACAATTTCTGGCAGATAATGCTGCATAGTTTAAAAGCTAAAAATGTCAGATATTTGCTTTCCTCCCTTGCAGCAAGGATGAGATCTTGTGCTAGGCTCTACCTAACAAAGGCATCCACACCAGATTTTGAATAGGAGAGCTGGGGAATGGAGCCAGGAATGTAACTATTACCCCCAGGTGGAAGTAGCTATATCAGGATCAAGCTCCCAGGGAACAAAGCAAACAGAGCTGGTTCGCTGCACCAGTGGCCGTGGCCAGTGGTGCAAGCTGCAGTTCACTGATTGGCAGTGGAAATGCTGCTCAGGAACATGATTTGGGATATTAAACCAGACACTGGGATATATAGCCAGGAACTCCAGTAATTCTGCACTACCTAATATGCACATTTTCTAAAGGACAATTTTATTAACGTGCAACATGCATATGGAAAAATGCACAGCATAACATATGGGAGGGAAAAGTATACATAATATTAAATATACAACTCAAAGATTTTTCACAAACTGAACCCACTTGTGACAGGAAACAACATTCCAAGTATTCCCATTACCATTTCCCTCCCAAGGGTATCCATTATCTTGACTTCTAACAGGATAGGTGAGTTTTGCCTCATTTTCCACTTGATATAAACGGAATCACTTACTATGCTCTCTTTTTGCATTCATTAATAATGTTTATGAGATTCACCTCATGTGTTAACTACAGTTTGTCCATTCTCACTCTGTATGTATAGCTTTCTATCACTGGATGACTACTCCACTACTCATCTATGCTACTGTTGATGGGCATTTGGATAGTTTCTAGTTTGGTTCTATTATAAAGGGACACATCGGTGAACCCATGTGTATGTGTGTCTGTTGGGTATATATATAAGAATGAAATTGTGGGGTCAAAGCATATGCATGTTCCCCAATATCTTTTTAATAAATTCCTTTCTGCTTAAAGAGCAACCAGATTTTATTTCTCTTGCCTACAGTTAAGAACCTGGACTGATATACTATCCATTTTTCAGCCATTTTCTGCACAAAGATTTCCTTGATTATAAAAGCCCTGGAGGGGCAGTCATAGTGCATATCCCAACATTTCAGTACATCTCATCCTATCCTGAATTATTCAGTTATTTTATGCCTGCAAGCCCTGTGTTCCCTATTGTCATAAGCTCCAAAACAGTTTTCAGCTGTCACTTTGCAACAGACTGATGAGCCATGGTAAATTATAGCATGCAACAAGTAATTTGTTACCTAATAAAAAAAAATACCAAAGTCTGTGAATGAATGATATGCATGGATTCAAGATTCCCTTTTGATGCTGTCTCTGCAACTTGTTTGAATTCCAATATGCCCCGTTAAACAGATGATCTTATCCATGCCACAGCCCCTAGGAGTTTGTCTTTTATATGAATGTCATCCATCATGGGTGTCATGGTGGGGAAAATTATGTCTATTACCTCTACTCTATCTACTATCATTCCTAGTAGTGCTGAACACATATTAGATTCTCAATAAATATTGATTGATTATATCGAGGTAAAAATACCCTGCAATAAGGACCTGAATGAAATACAGCTTTATCTAATTACAGGAAGGCCAGTCTTTTAGTTCTTCCAAATCATGAACCCGACTTATCAGTCTTCTGGATACTCCTTCAACCCCCCATGTCAGTTTTCTGAACAAATTCTGACATGGATTCCAATCTAGGAATAATGCTTTTCTCATAAGGCAAGTTTATAGTTGAAACATTTACACTTTGGTAAAAAATCTCCAGCAAGCCATTTCCATCCTTATTTCTGTGTTTAATTTTAGAACCAAACCATTTTTGTTTAAAGTCTTTATGCCATTAAAAAACCACAGCTGAATATATCCTACAGTGTGTAATTATAGAGCTGAGAGTTTATTCTCCAAACAAAAGATAAAGGCAATCCTCAAAATCGACTTTCTCAAATTCAAATATTCTCTCAATTTTGTTTCCAAAGAGATCATTTCTAGGTTCTTTTAGAGCTCAGAACTTATTTCCTGAACCATAAGATACTACAAAAATGCCTAGGTTTTTACAAGTCTGTTTGACCCAATGCAGCTGAAAAACACACATTTGTAAACAAGATGGGGTGGGTGGGAACATAATACCGATGATAAAGCAAAACAAAAACCAAACAATGATCTAAGTGGTAATATTATGAGGTGATTAAGAGCCCCATCCCTGGAGTTGAAGAGCTAGAATTCAAATTAGGCCATCCAATTTACTGGCTGAGAGACTCTGGGCAAGTTAACCTTGTGAAGAATTGTAGTGTGTGTATTTCTCTAATAAGTTCTTCAAAAGCATGTAAACCCTTCAGAGCTAAGAGAACTTTGCCAAGCAAGCTAGAGGTTCTAGCTTACAAGTTTCCCTTCTAGTAAACACAGCACCTAAAAGGATCCTTCCCAACTTTTAGGTATATGTTTATTTCATCATATTAATTTATGAATTCTTGTCCTCATAGTTATCAATTCAGAATGATGTTGAGCAAAGCGTCTTAGAAAAGAACAGGACATAGGCATATACTATCTATTTACTCTTTCTTTTCCATTCATAGGTTTGTTAAGTCAGATCAACAGTTCCTCATTTACATATAATTCCTCACAACTCCTAACAATAGGTACAATCATCACATTCAGTTGCTGATACTCTTGATTTCTGGTAAATCTCTTAAAAAAGAAAATAATGATTTCAAACTAAAAAATAATTTAATTTTTTTAAGGTCAGGGAGTGGGTAAGGAAGTAAGATTCAACACTATTCAACTAATGGTTTGTTGCTGAGTGGTATTTGGCAGACTTTCAGAACAGTCTTACAACACAAAGCAGGATACCAGCAAGTTCTTAAAAAGTGTGTTTTTGGATTGGAGATCTCTGATCACTGTAATATGAAATCATGATCAGAATGCTTTTGTCACTACATGCGGAAGAGCAGCCTTCCTGCACCAATAGATCACTTAAGTCAGGTGCAGTACTGTGAAATAATCCTTGATCACAAATTCCACCCAAGAATATTAAGGAAGAAAACTGCATTCTTGGGAAATATTTGAATATCTATAATCCTATCAGATGTGATAACCAATGAATAATGGACAAATAATAAGCCTGTCCTTTCAAGTAGCTCTATTACAGTTATAATAAATTTAGCAGAACCATGAAATCAAAGTTATCAGTTTAACCAAATGTGGTACAGCTACAGAAAAATCACAATGCTTTCATTCCCTTTTAAATCACCTCCAAAAGGAGACGGGTTGGTTCTCTGTGAGAACCAAAGACTTCCTTGTTCTTCATGTTAACTTTCACTACTATGTAGGTATATCTGAAGGGTTATAAGTAAGATACTAGCATTATTATATTAGTTTATACCTCAGTAACTTGGTTTATAATTATCTGCACTACTTAGCACTGATTTTGAAGTTCTTAATATGAAGACACACACACACACACACACACACACAAACTTCTTGCAAAACATAATTTAAGATTCAAAAAGAGTAAGAAGACTAAGCAGGTGTGGTTCACCATCATATACCCAGTGCCCACCAATGAATACCCTCAACAAAAATTTGCAGAGGGTTAAATATGTACCCAGCCCTGTGCTAGGTAGGCATGGGGAAGTAAAAGTACACAAGATAGTCTCCACTCTCAGGAACCAATACCATAGGGGAGACCTGACTGGTACTGTTAGGAAAAAAAGAGTAGGAAATAGGCTAGTGTAATAACCTAAGAATTCGGGAAAGTCAAGATTTACTCCTATTCCCCCAGATGCTCACCTGGCTGGCCTCCTTCCAACAGAAATGCCACACAAAAATGGAAGGCCTTCTGATCCCATCACCCACTCCTATCACCTGCTCATTCCTCTTCCACATTACCTGCTGCATTTCTTCACATCACCTACCACTATCTGAAATTCTATTATTTACCTGCTGAGCTGTCTTCTACTGCTAAAATGCAAGCTTCCTGAGAGCAGAGCCCTCATTTGTTGTTCCCATTGTTCTATCTATCCCTTTCACCTAGTGCGGTGGCTGGTACACAATAGGCATTTAATAAACATTTGTGGGAAGGATAGGCTCCAATCAGTGAACCACACACTCAGGATATTTCTATGAGGTTTTTCACTTCCAGCAAAGCCTTAATCCTATAAAAACCAGAAGTCACTAGTTATAAGAATCAATAACCACAGAATTCTGAAATCTCTGATGTCACAGAAAAGGAACACAGTTAGGCAATGATGCTAGGAAACGACATTCATTTAGCATTCTCTTTATAATGCCTGTATATGGCTCTTCTCCAAAAAGTTCTCTAGTCAGTTACAATTGAAATAAGTATCAGCAAAATTTAATTTCTCTGAAAAAGACCAATACATAGATTCAGAGAATTATTTTCTATATTTACACGAAAGCAGCTGTTTTTAAAAAGCAAACTTACTGGTGAAGCTGGGGTAGAGTTAGAAAATCACAAAGTGGCATAGCTCAAATGGTAATACTAATGGGACTGTAAATTTGGAAGAGATCATCCTTCAAGGGTACCCTCTGTAGTACTCAGGAACAGCATGAGATCCATAACAGCTACTTTACAAATACTTATTGAGTTTTCAAAAACCTATTCTTGGTAGCCATTTTGATACTTAAAAGCAACATGCAAAATTTAACACGCAACTGAAGACCTGCTAAATTTTCAAGAGGCAAAACCACATGGAAGGAGTAAGTACACACTGAACCAACAGCTGTTAGAAAAGGCAGCTATATAGAAGAAATGGTTCCTATTTCATCCTGGTACCTTTGAAAAAAATCTGATCTGGGTACATTATTATTTTTCACTCCTCCAAATCCTGTTGTGATCTTGGAAGTGGAGGGAATCAATCTTGGAAATCTTCCAAAAAGGATGATTCTAGTTAGTCCCAATCAATAAATGGCAAACTAGCAGATGAGCTGATGGGTTCTTTTATGTTTCTTTTTGCCCGTTTATTTTCTGCAATGAGCAAGCATGGCTTTTGTAAAAACAAAACAAAAAAAGCTTTCATCAAAAACAACAAAATTAATGACATGAAAACCAACAAGTAGGACAACTATTTTTTTTTTACTTTCTCTAAACAATAACAGTGTTGTGTCTGTGCAGATTGAACTGGCAGTGAATTAATTACTGGTTAACAGATGCCTTGGTCAGATGTGTTCTAGTCACTGATAAGGTGCTTTTCTGGTAAACAATCCTCTCTTAGGGTCTCTCACCCCTCAGTAGCATAAAAGCTTTGAATTGTGCTTAAGCAAAGCCTTCACAGTCCCCTTTCAGAAGAGCTACAGAAGAGTTTCCTGCAATGTGAGGACAGATCAGGGATTCACAAACATTTGTGTCAAGACCCCCTTTACTCTCTCATCCATGAGAACCTCAAAGAGCTTTAGCTTATGACAATTGTATCTATTGGTATTTGCCATAGAAGTTAAAACTGAGAAGTGAATAAAACACATCAGAACCACCAAGGTGATGCCATTACTCATTATGTAGCTTCTGGAAAACTCCATTGTACACTGGCGAGAGAATTAGAATGAAAAAGACAAATAATTTTATTATTTTTCTGGAAATAGTTTTGATCTGACAGACTCACTCAGCAAAGATCCTTGAGAATAACTAGATTAGACCATCAAAAATCCTTCTATGTTATGGCTCTGTAGGATGATTTATCAGCTTTGTCACTTTTGCCATTCTGAGATAAGATAGTTCTTTTTTGTCGGGGGTGGGGGGCTGTCCTGTGCGTTGTAGGATACAGAAGTATCTACACATTAGATTTTAAAAGCAATCCTAGTGGTGACAACCAAAAATGTCTCCAGATACTGCCAAATATCCCCTAACTGAGAATCTACTGTTCTAGTGGGTTGATTTTATTCTACTGAAATGTGACTTATAAGATGTGTACCTCTCACTGTCTTCTCAGGTACCTAATATATCTATTTCCTCTCCACTCCCATCTGGTCTGTTCCTTCAATTTTTTTAAAATTAAGTCACAAATAGTAAGAGCTATTGGGTAGCAACAAACAGGATGGATCAGGTCAGGAATAGACATTCTAGTCAAAGTTCACCTTTCAGGCATTAAACTGGAGGGGGCGTCAAAGCACAATCAGCCAATATTTCACCCAGCCATCCTGAGGACATGGTTAACAACCCAATCCTTAGGAAGTTACCTACCCTCCCCCTCTGAAAATCAGGTAATAGGCCAGCTGTATAACAAGGAAGAAGAAGAAAAACTTCTGAAGGCAAAGAGGCATACAAGACTCAGATGCATCCCCCGAACCTCTCATCTGGGAGGTCCTCCCAACTGAAACATCCGGGGATTCTTTTGGCTGGGAGAAGTAGCAAAACTGGTAGAAAACTGACATCTTCAACGCCTCTAAGTCACATATTCACTCCCCACTGAAGTTCCCACCCCTTTACTCTCCAGAGTTTTCTTGCTTGGAAATGGTCCAGGCACTCTAGGTCCCTTCCCCTTCAAAATTCCAACTATCGAACTCAAGTCCAGCATTCTCATGTCTATTATCACCCTTCCTCCACAGCCTCCAATTCCTATCCACAAAAGCCCCCAACCCTCTCACTGCCCCTCAAAGTCTACTACCATACCTGCTTCCTTCCCCCAAGTTCTTCACGCAGGCAGTCTTTTCCTTCTCCAATTTTCTCTCTTACCCCATACTTTCCCACCCTCTTTAAAAGTCTTCCCTGATCCTAGGAAACCAGGACTTTCCTAACTGTCCCTGCCACCCCAGAATCAGCACGTACGGCCCTCCTAGACTCAGTCCTTAGTATCTTCCCCAAAGGACTCTTCCTACCCGGATCCGCTCCACTCTTCGCTCTTCCCTACTTACTCCCCTGGCGTCCAGTCCCCCACCCCCCTTACTTGCCCCTTCTTACTCTCACTGGCCCTTCTTCCCCCTCCATCCCTCGGTCAGGTTTTCTCTAGATCATTGCTTGCCACATGGGGCAAGCGCTGCCACCCAGTGTCAGTTCAGCCTCTCAACCCCTTCCCCGTGGGACCAGTCCTGCCAGTTGTGGCCTTTGAACTGGGCGCCCCGGGCCCAGGCGGAGGGACTAAGCAGGAGGGCCCAACAACTCACCCAGGACGAGGCAGAGCAGAACAAGCCCCGAGCCGGGTACCAGGGAGAGGCGGAAGCACACCATGACTCTGCAGAGCAGGAGGCGACAAGAGAACACCACCACGGAAAAGGCTCGGGGGAAAGGAGAGGAAGACAGTCGCTGACCACCGACCACAGCGCTGCAAAAGCCGGGACTGAGAGCTTCAGCGGGTCATAAGACTAGGGGCGGGGCTCTTTCTTGTCTTCAGCCAATCTCCGTGCTTAAAAGCAGCGAGGGGGTAGTGATGTAGGGGCGGGTAGGCGGGGCGACCACGCCCTGGCTTTTTGGTTCTCGATCGCCCTTACGTTATTAACAGATAAGCGCGGACGGCCTTATCTGAGTTGAAAGAGAGGATGAACTTTTGGGGGACGTCTGCGGTAGAGATTATTTCAGTTCAGACTCCTTGAGGAAGAAGAGAATAGTTTTAATGGAGCAGAAACTGTTGCTAGGCATCACAACGTACTACATACAAGAATCATACACGATGGTTATCCGAATACTGTTGTTGCCTATGCAGTGCATACTATTAAATGGAGAAGGGAGCTAGGGGGTAGTGCGGAGTCACTAACCGCTAGAGCAGGACGTGGTCTTGAAGTTCACTAAGTTACAACACTGTTTTTCACAAGGGGAAATTGAACTCAGAAAGAGGAAGAGTCTTTTTTAAATACGGAAAGACAAAAATGAAATATAAATAAAATAGAAAGGTGGGGGGAGGGCTCAAAGATCATTCATATTCTTACTACTCAGACACACTATTTATCTATCCATCCACCATCCTTCCAATTGTTTTCCCTATGCATATATACATGTAAATATCCTTTAATGAATTAATACTAAACATACCATTTGGTATACCTGACAGTTGAACAGATGAAACCTCAACTATTTAACAAATGAAAACATTCAAAAACTATAAAAATGTTAAATCAGAGTAAAGCACTACTTCTGAAATATTAGTTTCCAAAAGAATTATCTGGGGATTTTTAATAATGCACAGATTTCCCAGAGTTTCTGAAACAGTAGATCCTGTCTTTTTGTTTTATTTTGTTCTGTGTTTTGTTTTGTTTTTGTTTTACCAAAAGCTGTTTCTCAATCCTGGCTGCATGTTGAAATTACTTATGGGGCTTTAAAACTAGAGATGCCCCCTGGGCCTCACTGCTTGAGATTCAGATTCAGTTGGTATGGAGCATCATGTTTTTCTCAAAATTCCAGCTTTACAATTGTAGGATTCTTCAAGAGTAAATGTTCTTTTATTTAACATATACAGAAACAAAGTGTCTCAATGAGTCAAATATCCAGTTTAATGAATTGTTGCCCATAATCTCTTGCAAATGTCATCAAATTAAAAAAATGGAAAACAGTGAGATAGAGTAGCCTTTTCTGCTCTAATGAAAATCCCCCCATCACAACCATTACCCTTGACGAAACAAATGCTGGTTCTCATGAACATGAGACAGAACAATGTTTTGAAAGTGGTAGGTAAATGGTGAGTATTTTGTCAGAAAAAGATAGACTAACAATGCTCAGAGCTTTGGTCTGAGCTTTCATAGCCACCGTTGTTTAATGGTTCCCCCCAAACCTTGTGAAAACTGCTTCCTTTTGTATGCACTGTCTCCCCTTATCCCAGCCCAGTTGAAGGAGCTTTCCCCAGGCCCTTTCTGCAGTAGAAGAAGTGTGTGGGACTAGGGTCGACATTGGAGGAACTCTGGAAAAATCCCTTCCAATCTGAGCTTCATATGTGTTGACTTGATTGTTTACACTGGTGCATCCACAGTGCTTTTATGTGCACCTCCTCTCCTACCATGCCTCACATTTTCTCAGTGGGCAAAATTTCTCAGCAGGCGCACACACACTCACATACCACCTAGCACCATAGGTAGATAATGACTCTTTGGAGCAGCTTTGAGAGCTCATGACTCTTTAGCCAGGGAACAGGGATCAATGACAGACACTTCCCTGGTGTGAAGACACTGAATGGTGTAAGAAATAATTACCTCACCACAGTTGGTAAATGTTAGACAATGAAATGTGTGGGTCAGGGGAACAGAGAGAATCAGTCCACCCGGCTCAAGCAGAGCCAAACACTAAATGCTGAGAATTCTGGTGGAGAAATATAGGCTATTTTATTATGAATGGTGATGCCCAGGAGAACAGGAAGCTAATGTTCAAAACTCCCAACTCCTCGATGGCATGACAAAGGGCAAAATCACAAAACACTGTGGATTAGGATTTTGGGGTTGTGCTCAGAGCTGATTGGTTGGAAGTGAGGTAAGAGTAATAAATAATTTCTTCAGGTCTTGAGGACAGTTTCTGAGGCCTATTCCTGTGTTCTCCTGTCTGGTTTCACGGGAAAGTAGCCAGAGGTTCAGGAACTGAAACATAACTTAGGTGAAGATGTTATCTTTACCCTGCCAGAGGTTCCAACCTTGTGACATTACTCAAGACTGACTGCCTTGTGAGTTGCTGATTATGGGGGGTTGGGGGGATGATAGGTCCCTGAGGGGTATTCACATATATATAGAGACATATGATTTCTAGAGCTAGGATTTAAAGCTAAATTTAATCAAAATCATAAGGATCCTTGGTTTCATAGGCATGAAATATGTAGGTCAGAGGAAGGAAATGAACATAAAGATAACAGATTTAGAATTTAAAAATGACAAACACTTATTAATTCAATGAATGAGTGGCCTTGAGGTATTAGTGTCACCTACTTGCCATCTTACAATTTTTTGTCATCAATGTGCGGTTGCTGGGGGCCATGGCCTGCAACCCAGGCATATGCCCTGGCTGGGAATCGAACCTGTGATGCTTTGGTTCGCAGCCGGAGCTCAATCCACTGAGCTATGCCAGCCAGGCACGATTTTTTAATGTATTTTCTTTCTCTGCCATTTTTCCTTTCTTGACTCATTCTCATTGTAGTTTCTTCTACACACCTTCTTTTTCCTTTCTTCTTCCCATATAGTCCCCTTTTCTGAATAATGCCTCCAAACTGTGGTCATCGCTCAACCCCAACAGACAGGTCACAGTGAGCTAGGGGCCGCCAGCCCTTGAGCTAGAGCTCTCTGGGTGAATGGGGATATGTTATTAGATTTCCCCAGTAGGATTCTTCTCAATCCTCCCTGCAACACCACCACCAAAGATCTGGTCTAACCTGCTTAAAATGAAATGGTTCTCAATTGTGAGCATGCATCAAAATTACCAAAAGTTGTTTTTAAACACAGATTAGTAGGATTCATGATCATTTTGAGCAAATCTGGGGTAGGGCACATTAATCTGTGTTTCTACCAACTTCCCAGATGATCCTGATGCTGTTGTCCTGGAAACTACACTGAGTAGCAAAGTCTCGAATTTATATCCGTGATTACCTGTCCTCTGGGGATTAGATTAAGAGGTGGAGGAGCAGAAACTTTCATTAGCTTCTGCTATATTTACATTTTTACAGCATTTGGATTGTTTCTGTATTAATGATTTTTAAATTAATTTTAAACAATAATAGTAAATAAGTCATTTAAAATAGAAGTATTTTTAGAAACGTGTAAAATCAGCCCTGACAGGTGTAGCTTGGTGGATTAAGCATGGACTCCGAATCAAAAGGTTCCTGGTTTGAATCAAAAGGTTGCCGGTTCAATTCCCAGTCAGGAAACATGCGTAGGTTGTGGCCCAGGTCTCTAGTGGGGGCACGTGAAAGGTAACCACACATTGATGTTTCTCTTCCCCTTTTTCCCTCCCTTCCCCTCTCTCTAAAAATAAATAAATAAATATTTTTTAAAATGTATAAAATCAAAGGAAACACACTTCCCCCTCCCTTGGACCCCAGTCCCATTCCTTAAAGTAATGTGTGGTTGCCTCTCACGTGCCCCCACTAGAGACCTGGGCCACAACCTAGTCCCATTTCTGTTAACAGTTTGTTTTTGTATACTCTCAGGAAAAAATCATGCATATATCTGCATAGGTATGTATATTCTTTTTTTAAAAAATTAGAAAAATAAGAGCCTACTCTTCTTATTATTTAGTGGCTTACTTTTCTCACTTATTTACGTATCTTGAAGATGTTCCCTAAAAGTCATATAGCTGTACTTCATTCTTTTAGATGGCTGCATAACCTTTGTGAACCTATATCACAATTTATAAAAATATTACAAATATCCTTAACTCCCCCTTCCCCAAATTCCTAGATTTGTCTGCAGCATCACCATGTGGTTAAAATAGGAGTTACATCATGGAAGAACACTATTAATATAAGGGAATTTTAATAAAGCTTTTGGATTTATGCAGCTGATTTGAAAACTGGATACTTTACACAAGATAAGCTTTGCTGCTGTGACCAGAGCAAAGTGGGATCCACCAGCTGTGATGCTGAAGTGTATTTTTGGAACCCATTCAGCCATCAGATTGTTGTGAAACCTTAGGAAAATCACTTTATGCTCTTTGTGCATCTGACCTCTTTCTTGGCACACACATGAAGACTATTCCTTGTCCCACCCAAAAGTCAGCTGACAGCAAGTAGTTGGTTCTTGTATGAGGGAGAAGTTAAAATGGTGGTTGGTCTCTATGTGTATCGATTTAATCATGTAAAGAGGAGCCACATAGTGTAGTAGTTACAAGCCAGGGCTCTGCCATTGGACTACTTGGATTTGATTCCTGCCTGCCTCTACCACTCAATAATTGTGTGACCTCTGAGCCTTAGTTTCCTCATCCATAATTGAAGGTGATAATAGTTGTGCCTATCATGGAAGATTATTGTAAGGATTAAATGAGGTGCCTGGAAAATGCTAATATGTAGCAAGTACTCAACAAATATTCTCATTAGTGTTACTAGTGGTAGTAATTGCAGTGTTCCTTTATCACAAACCTAAGGAGGTTCTCATTGAGCCTCCATTAATTCTCTCGATTAAGAGAGCACCATTGCTAATATCACTCTGCCATAAAAAGGAATGAAATCTTACCATTTATGATAGCATGGCGGACCCAGAGACTATTATGCTAAGTGAAGTTAAATCAGTCAGAGAAAGACAAATACCATATGATTTCACTTATATGTGGGATCTAATGAACAAAATAAATGAACAAACAGAACAAAAACAGACTCATAGATACAGAGAGCAGACTAATGGTTGCTGGAGAGGAGGAGGGTTGGGGGACTGGGTAAAAACGGTGAAGGGATTGAGAAGTACAAATTGGTAGTCACAAAATAGTCATGGGGATGTAAAGTACAGCACAGGGAATATAGTCAATAATATTGTGATAAGTAGGTATGGGGCCAGGCGGGTACTGGAAATATCAGGAGAACACTTTGTAAAGTATATGACTGTCTAACCACTATGCTGTGCACCTGAAACTACACAAAGTAATATTGAATGTAAATTGTAATTGAAACAAAAAAACTTACAAAATTTAAAAAAGAGATGGCCATTGTTATTCTTCATGTTTTAAAATTCTTTCTATATAAATGTAATATATGTCTAATGAAAAACACTTGTAAAACACTGCTAAGCACAAAGAAAAATTAAAATAACCTGTATTCCTACCTATGCCTAAAACACTCCTTTTCCTTCCACTTCCTCCAACACCAGGCTGGTTTTTGCTTCTGCTTCAGGTGACATGACTTTCTCCAAAGAAACCTTTTTTAATCAGCCAAGGCTGAAGTGGGGGCAGTGTTCACTTAATACCTTGGACTCCCCACATCATGGCATTCATCATACTGTAATAATTGGCCCAGAACCCGTAGCAGCCTGTGAACTTCTTTAGAGCAGAGAACATGGCCATTTTTTTCTCACTAGTCTATTCTCATAGTAAGTGCTCAGTAAATGTTTATTGAATTAATGAATGAATGGAAGATCTAAGAATACATTCTGGCCTTTGGAGACTATATAACGTTAGTGCTCAGCTGATGGAATGGTTTTCCCAGCACAATGTTTCCCAGGAGTTTTCCATCTGTCTCACACCAGAGAAAGTGGCAAGACATATGTTTTCTTTCCACTAGACTATCCATCTGACTGTTGACACACTTCTGACTTCCACTTCCACCACTTTCTCCTTGTCCATAGGTCTCTTTTTAACTGCCTCTCTCTCTTTTTTTCTGAGTCGTTCTTTTTTAATCTCTCCTTCCCCTGTCCACACACACACACACACACACACACACACACACACACACACTTGCATGCCAGCCTTATTTATCTCTCTATTGTAATTTCCAGCTTCTCCTTCAACTCAATAGATTATGAAGGAGAGTGATCCCAGGACATTATGACCCATGAAACTGAACTAATGTGTTGCTTAGGAAATAATCTCGTATTGCTCTCTTCTTTTGCAGTAGGGGTTTAGAGGAGAAGGTTCAGATTCAGAAATTCTTACCTACCACTTATGACACTAGCGATGATGTCAATGACCTGATTCTGCAGGTGTAACTGAAAGGGTTGCAGCCAGCTCTTTGGTATAAGGTGACAGCAATTTGTTGCACACTCTTGATATGGAATGATAGACATTTTAAAATCAGAAGAGCCCTTCTCTGCCTCAACCCTTCATTTTGCCCAGGGAGGTCAAGTAGTTTGACCAAGTAGGCAGCAGAGCTGACAGTAGAAGTCTTACCTCTGTATTCCTTGTCTAGTGCTCTGTTCTCAGCTGCATCAGACCCCATGCTCTAAAAGGTACTCTTCTTTAAAGTTTCATATCAATGGGAAAAGCCAGGAAAACACTGAGGGCCCTGGCGGGTTATGAGGTAGAACTTATTAGATGCAGACCTTAGTACTCATGGATTGAAATGTGTAAATTTCCTAGCAACTTTGCTCTTTCAAATGTTATTTATTCCATGTTCCAGCTGACTGTTCAGGAAAGTACTTGCTGGCTTTAAAATGAGCATTCAGGAAGTCAGACCATCCCACCTACCCTTAATTAGGGGTTTACTAGAAATTAATAAAAGTAAGCACAATTCACTTGATTCCATCCCGTTCTTTCCATCCATATTTACCCATCCTTTCTCTCAAGACACAGTGATTTCTGAATGCCAAGGTGGCTTTCACGGGTAGACACATCCAATTGAAGACCTATAAGCCAGGATAAAGACACCAACCATGCAGATAAAAACCTAAGTGATGGTTGTCAAAGGACCCAGCTAAGGCCTCCCCCTACATACTGCCACATCTAGTACAGTGTGCCTAACAGTCTCTCACTCTTCTCAACATAACAACCAGGAAAGCAGGTTTCTGGTCCCACTTTGGCCATCAGTCCCTCTGTGGCCTGTTCAGATCACAAAATCTCTTCGGCTATTTAATCACACTTTCCCCTACTGTCTAAGTGTTTGAACTCCATCGGTGTTTCTCAAAGTGTCTTGCATGGAGTCCTTGGGTTCAGAGGAGGCGCCTCTGAGTGTGTATGAAGGAGATCGGCTGAGCAGGATATTATGCTTTTCACCCCACACCAACCAGAATGACTCCAGTTTTCCCTGTTTTAGATCATGGGGTTTCATGCGAACTTTTGTTTGAACAAGGGGCTCCATGGCTAAAACATTACATTAAACATTGGGCTAGAAAATCACCATGGTCTCTTTCAGCTTAAATAGTCTAAAATCCTAGTTTCCTTCTGGGTTTTTAAGATGTGCTTGTCTTATAATAAAAGAGTATGGTGTATTTTACTCTAAAATAATACCTCAAATGAGAACACTCAAAGAGCACATCCATGGCAGGCCTCTAGGATAACCTTCCTCTAAGCTGGTGACACCCAAAAAGTAATAACAGCTAGCACATCCTATATACAAGGGACTGTCACAGCCTTTTATATGTATTAGCTCATGTAATTCTCACAACTCTATGAAACGGGTATCATTATCTGTGTTTTACAGATGAAGAAACTGAAGCCCAGGAAGGTTAAAGAACTTGCCTGTTTTTATCAGTTCGAACTGCTATGACAAATTACCATAGACTGGGTAGCTTAAGCAACAAACTTTTATTTGTCATAATTCTGGAGGCTGGGAAGTCCAAGATCAAGGTGCCAGGAGATTCGGTGTCTGTTGAGAGTGTGCTTCCTGGTTTGCAGACAGCCACCTTCTTGCTGTGTCTTCACAAGGTGATGAAATTATTTTGTGGAGCTCTGGAGAGAAAACAGGAAGATTAGTTTGAAGTTACAAGGAGACAGAATTCAGTTCAGTAGAAGGGAAGAGTTCCTAACAATAACATCTTAAAAAGTAGTAACTCGTAGTGACCTGTTCTGCGTCAGTGGAAGTGCTTAACGAGAAGCTGAAAGAGCATTTGTCCAGAAAATGTCAAATGAGTTTCAACACTTAAGAAAGGTTAGATAAGATGACCTGTGAGCACTCTGTCAACTTGAATCACACAGCTTTCTGACATTCCTTGTGCTCCAGTAGCTGTTAAAGGAGGGAATTTATAGTGAATGAAAATACAAAGGACAGTGATATTATAAAGGTAAAAGAACCATGAGATAAGGAATGCAAGCAGTCTACATAAACTAGAAAAGTCAAGGAAATGGTTTCTCTCCATGAGCCTCCAGAAGGAACACAACCCTGCTGACACCTTGATTTCAGGACTTCTGACCTCCAGAACTGTAAGCTAATAAATTTGTGTTGCTTTAAGCCACCGAGTTTCTGGTGATCTGTTAAAGCAGCAGTAGAAAACTAATACACTATTATTGACTACATTCCCCTTCACCTTTTTCACCTATCCCTCCACCTCCTTCCCCTCTGGCAACCACCAGTTTGTTCTTTGTTTCTATGAATCTGTTTTTGTTTTGTTTGTTCATTTGTTTTTTAATTCCACATATAAGTGACCTAGTTAATATTAGTGTAATAATTTTGCATGGTAACAGATGGTCACTAGACTTTGTGTGGTGATCACATTGTAAAGTATATAAGTGTGTGTGTGTGTGTGTGTGTGTGTGTGTGTGTGTGTATATATATATATATATATATATATATATATATATATATGTCAAATTGGTGTGGTATACACCTGAAACTAATATACTATTGTATGCCAACTGTACTTTAATAATAAATTAAATTAAATTGAAAAAAAAACCCCAGCCCTGGCTGGCGTAGCTCACTGGATTGAGCGCGGGCTGAGAATCAAAGTGTCCCAGGTTCGATTCCCAGCCAGGATACATGCCTGGGTTGCAGGCCATAACCCCCAGCAACCACACATTGAAGTTTCTCTGTCTCTCTCTCTCTATCTCCCTCCATTCCCTCTCTAAAAGTAAATAAATAAAATCTTTTAAAAATTTCTTAAAAAAAAGAAAAAGAAAAAAACCCTAATACAACAAACTCTGTATGAAAGACCAGTAGGTTTTAGATAGAAGAAGAGGTGGGTCACTGAGCATTTTGTTCCGGAAGTCAGCTTCTGTAAGATTTTGATAAAAACTGTACTCTGTTCTTTTTGTTTTTTGGTTGGTTTGCTTGCTTCCTTTGCCACTTAAAAGTCCTGGAATAAGAGTATATGCCAGTATTCAGTGGTCTCAAGACTTAGGTTTCTCATCTAGCCCTATAGAGACCTGCAAGTCTGCACAATGATTGTGGGGCAGTTTGAGGCCCTGGTTCTATTTTATAGGCCCTGTCCACCCTCCCCTCCCTTCCACCATTCAAGTTCCACAAAGTCTATCTACAACTGTCTTCATCTGATAACTTCGTTCCAACTCAGCAGCTGCTCAAACACTCATACCTTCAGTTTGCAGTATGGGTAGGGTTTTTTTCATACTTACTAACATCTTGCTTTGTAATCACATATCTAGCCATTTATTCAGTTAAGCAATAAGCTTTGCTCCTCTCTATCCATGTTCGCTGCCCTGCTGTTCTTCAGTCTTACTGCAGGGCCTTTATACCAGCTGTTTTCTCTGCCTGAAACACTCTTCCCTCAGATGTCCAGATGGCTAACCCTCTCACTTCCTCCAAGTCTTTGCTTACCAGTCACTTTCTTAATGAGGCCTACTCTGACTACCCGATTTAATACTGAAACACACACACACACTTTTTCAAATTCTCTTTTCTTGCCCTTTTTTTAAAATAGAACTTATCTCTTCCTAACAGAAAGAACAGTGTGTGGTACATAGTAGATACCTGGTAACTACTGTTGAGTGAGTGAATTTATTCCCTTCTCTGTGCTAATGTTAGGCTGGATCCTGGGACATAGCTATAAAAGAATAAAACACTGTGTGATTTAGAATCTTCCTGCCCAGTACTGCACATGGGTTTGACTTTATTGTGAATGGTTGGGCTCTAACACTAGTCCCCTCGAGCTCAGTCCCATTCCCCTCTTCTCCCCAACCCTAATTGCTAGTGATTGCCCATTGCCTCCAAGTTTCCTCTACTCAGTGGAAAGGATTGAGTGGGAAGGGAGTTAAATCATTCCTTTCTCTGATGGAGTTACTTATAGATGCATAAAGTGTTGAAGCACTTCGGAAAAAAACACAAAAGATGCTTAGAACAATAGTTTTATAGTTTGGGGGCTATATCAAACATACATTTGTAGGAAAACCTCCAACAACTCCCAAATTTTAAAAAAAGTTCAGGTGTGCTTTACCTTAAGCAATCCCAATAAATGAGAAATCAAAAACTTCTGCAAGGAAACAGAATAAGCTACACCAAAATGTACCACTTTGGCAGGTGGATTGTTTTGAGCTGAAGGCAGGTAAAACCCAGCAGACTCAGGAAATGCTTTTTGCCTCCCCATTAACTACCTAAAATAATCTAGGTAGGGGCCATGTACAACGAAGAGAGTTATTAGCATAGGAACTTTTTTAAAAAATCTTTTACTACAGTTCTGTTCATTTCTTTTTTAAGATTTTATTTATTTATTTTTAAAAGAAGGGGAAGGGAAGGAGAAAGAGAGAGAAACATCAATGTGTGGTTGCCTCTTGCATGCCCCCTACTGGGCACCTGGCCTGCAACCCAGGCATGTGCCCTGACTGGGAATCGAACTGTGACCCTCTGGTTTGCAGGCTGGCACCCAATCCACTGAGCTATGCTAGCCAGGACAGAAACCTTTTTTTTTTTTTTTTTAATACCAGAAAGACTTATCTACATGGCATGGCAAAGATTTGTTTACCAAACATTTGCTCTTCTCATCTTCCTATGAATTGTTTTCTTCCCTTTTGAAGCCCCAGACCCCCTACCACTTTCTCCTTAGCTCAGAATGACACGTAAGCCTCAATTGCCTCCCTGTGGGTTTCATATTCTTATGGGACCCCTACATATAAAATTAAATGTTTTTCTCCTGTTAATCTGTCTTTCTCCTGTTAAACGTCAATTTTATTATTAGGGCAACCAAAGAACCTAGAAGGGAAAAGTTTTCCACCCTACACTTATAAAAATAAATTGAGTCTGGGAGCCCTGGCCAGGTGTCTCCATTGTTTGGAGCATCATCCCATACACCAAAAAGGTTATGGGTTTGATCTGGGTTGGGGCGCATATGGGAGGCAACTTATCAGTCTATCTCTCCTCTCTCTCCAGCCCTTCCTCTCTCAAATCAATAAAAACATATCCTCAGGTGAGGATTTTAAAATGTAAAATAAAATATAATAATGTTTGGTCTGGGAGTAGCTATTCACATTTCAAAGGATGCCTCACTACACAGAAAGAATTTACAATAGGGTTATTTTAAATAGTTTGCTAATTGAAAATATGAGGGGGACCCCCCAAAAAACTGGAATTATCTTCTAAAGGGCGGGTCCCTTGTAGTACAAGCTTCCCATGCTAGGTGGGTGTTCTGGGAACCCATCTGTATCAGTGTACGAGCTGGTGTTGTTGTGAGAGGCTGTGTTCAGCTTCAGTGGATCTTTTTGAAGAGTCAACACCTTTGCCCATTTCATGATGGGTGATTTATAACTGCACCTGCCCACACCATGCTGAGTGTTCAGCAGTTTTTCACCAAAAACCAGCATGACCCCCGTGCCCCACACTTCCTATTTACCATGTCTCAACCCGAGTGACTTATTTTTGCTTGTTTTCTGGAAGAAGAAAGTCCTCAGAGGGAAACGTTTTGCTGATGTGGAAGAGGTAAACAAAAAATGGCAAAAGCACTAAAAGGCATCAAAATTGATGAGCTCAAAAACTGTTTTGAGCAGTGGAAAAAACATCTCAATAGGTGCATTGCATCAAATAGAGAATACTTTGAAGGTGACTGAAGTTTAAATATGCAAGAGTAATACATAATTTTTATAAATACATTCTGGGTTTCTTTTGGGTCCCCCCCATATTGGAGCTAAATGTTCCAAAATGAAAGAGTAAGTGATGCATGTTACATTCATACAATGGACTATTAAAAATTATGCTCTTAATACAATGGGAATATGCTAATGTTGTAATGAGGGAAAATAAGTTGGAAACACTGATGAGGATGTGAAGGGGACTCTTATATGCTTTTGGTGGGATTGTAAATTGGTGCAGCCACTATGGAAAATGTTATGGAGATTCCTCAAAAAGTTAAAAGCCCTGGCTTGTGTAGCTCAGTGGACTGAGTGTGGGCCTGTGAAGCAAAGGGTCACCAGTTAGATTCCCAGTCAGGGCACATGCCTGGGTTGCAGGCCAGGTCCTGGGTGAGGGGTGCGCGAGAGGCAACCACACATTGATATTTCTCTCCCTCTCTCCCTCCCTTATCCTCTCAAAAGAAAAAAAGAAAGAAAGAAAGAAAGAAAGAAAGAAAGAAAGAAAGAAAGAAAGAAAGAAAGAAAAGAGAGATCTTATCTTTAAAAAAATTAAAAATAGAGCTGGCATACAGTCCAGCAATACTACTTCTTGGTATTTATCCAAAGAAAACAAAACCACGAATTTGAATAGATACCTGCACCGCTATGATCATGGCAGCATTCCTTACAATAGCCAAAATATGGAAGCAACCTATGTCCATTGTTAGACAAATGGATAAAGATGTGGGACATTTACACAATGAAATCTTATTCAACAATAAAAAAGAATGAAATTTTGACATTTGCAACAACATGGATGGACCTAGAGGGTATTATGTTAAGTGAAATAAGTCAGAGAAAGACAAATACCATGTGATTTCACTTATATGCAGAATCTAAAAAAAACAAAAAATAAACAAACAAACCCATAGGTACAAAGAACCAGCTGATGATTGCCAAAGGGGAGGTGTTGGGAGATGGGTGAAAAGAGGGAAATATATATAATGTTGGAAACAAACCTGTACAATTACAATGGTTTTTTAAAATCCATAATAAAAAGACTGGAAGGCAAGACACCAAATAATTCACAGGAATAGTTACCAAGTGTCGAGATTGTTAACAATTAACTTTTTGTCTTTTGAATTGTCTGATTATCCACATTTTATAAAATGAGTGTGTATTATTTTTATTATAAAGATTAAAATAAACCTTTAAAACAAAATCAATGTTTGAGTTCTAAATATTCAATTTGCACACAACTTTTTAGAATTGTCACTATTGGGGTGTACCTGTGGGAGAGGGAGAAAAAAATTTCAGGACAACTGTTTAACAAGTCTTCCTCTAATTCTTTTCCTTGTTTAAGAATGGGTCTATAAAGCCCTGGCTAGGTTGCTCAGTTGGTTATAGCAACGTCCCCACACTCCAAGGTTGTGGCTGCTATCCTGGGTCAGGGCACAAAGATCAACCAATGAATACATAAATAAGTGGAACAGCAAATTGATGCTTCTCTCTCTCTCTCTCTCTCTCTCTCTCTCTCTCTCTCTCATCAATTTAAAAAACGGGTCTATAATCATCTAGAACTAAGGTAGAAGAGTGGAAAAGAATACTGATGATCCTTTTAACGAAATGTGTGGCAGTTGCTCCCCTGGGGAATGAGAGAGGAGACTGTGTCAAGTGATTATTTAAAGCCCCTATATCATTTTGCAGACTTGAAATGAATTTAACAGGTGGTTTCTTTTTTATTTGTGTCAAATGGGAAAATTCTGCTTAAATGTTCAAAACTAGTAGGGAGGGCTATACAAGAAAAGGTGAAGGCGGTGATGACAAACCAATAAATTAAAGGAGGCTGAATGGAGAAATCGCTGAGTCATGAGTCCGGCAATCACGTGAAGTTTTTAATAAAAACGAAACTTAACCAGAAGTAGTTGGCTTCCCCTCCCATTCCCACTCTTTCTGGGTATTGTTACTGGCACCCAGAGCGTCGGTTCAATCAATCGTTTGGATCCAGGACTGGGCGGACCCCGACCGGGCCACAGCCAATGGGGTGGCAGAAGGAGGGGGCATCTGGGCGGGCTGGCACGCCATTGAACTTGTGAGTCAGCGTTTCGGAAAAGTGAACCTATCGATCTGAGCGAAATGTTAGCTTTTTGTGTTTCCTGCATTTGGTACCTTTGGAGGGCCGGCTGCTTCTGTGGGAGACCGCGCTTGCTGCCAGTGGTCAAGGCAAGCGACTGTTGTACCTTGAGCTAGTGACTCCAGGGGTTTTGCCTCTGTCTAGGGATTCCTTCACGAACTTTTCCCCCGGAGGCCTAGCCTATAAATGCAGTTTGTTTTTGCAGTGGAATGCTGCTTTATTCTTGCCGTTGGCAACAAGAATAGCATGTGATCCTTACCAGTTAATGATGGACTCTCAGAGGAAAGAACAATGAAGTGTTGTCCCTTATGTCTAAAGTTGGTGCTTCTGAGTTCACTGGCAGTGGTTGCTTTGAAGTTTCCTGGTGACCTTTATGACAGCAAGAACCTTCACTAAAACCTAGTGCTGTCCTGGGTTGGCTATAGATGACTCAGACGTAAAGAGACACCACAATCATTTCACGCATATGCGTATGTCAAAACTTAACGAATCATACAATTTAAATGTGTTGTTTATTGAATGTGAATTATACCTCAGTAAGGCTTTTTTTTATACTGTGAATCACTTGCTCACATCGTTGCCTATTTTTATTATTAATTTGTAGAACCTCTTTATATATTCCAAAAAGAAATAATTCATCTGTTATAATTGTGGTAAATAGTGTCTTTCAGACTATTATTTTACCTTTTGTTTATTGTGTCTTTTGTAAAAACAGAAGTTTCGAATCTGACAATCTTTTTCTTTATAACTTCTGAGCCAAAGAAATAAGTGAAGGTGTAAAGGTTGTCCATCACTATTTACAACACACAGTTTTTTCTTTTTTTCACCGATCCCCTACCCCCTCCCCTTTGGCGACCATCAAGTTATTCTCATAATGTGTCTGTTGGTATCTTTTTTTTTAAATGCCATGTCTAAGTGAAATCATACAGCATTTATCTTTCTCTGTCTGACTTATTTCACTGAGCATAATATCCTGAAGGTCTTATCCCTGTTGCCACAAATGGCAAGATTTTGTTCCTTTTTATTGGTGAGTAATATTCCAGTGTGTGTGTGTGTGTGTGTGTGTGTGTGTGTGTGTGTGTGTGACATCTTCTTTACCCATTCATCTATAGGACATCAATAAGACTATATAAAAAGATAATTCAGAGGATGAAGTAATAAATGGTAACTGATAAAATACAAAAATATATTTCCTTTATCTATGTCACTGACTAATGAAAAAATATCTAAAGCCCTTTTTTGGTTAGTTAACTGTGCTTTATTTTAAAGCCTTATATTTCTGTAAATATAGGCACATGGTTTTACTGCAGTTTTTCCTAAATAAGGATATTTCATTAATATTTTATTTACTATGGCTGTGACACCTCAGAAAACACACAGGCATCATGCCTCAAAAAAAAAAAAAAGAAAAAGAAACAAAACATCACAGCCCAGTAAGAGGTAACACAGCACCAGAGTCAGAGGAGCCTGTCTAGGGAGTCAAGCTGGACTAAGTCTAAACTCAAACTCTGTTACTCATTAGCTGTAAGAGCAGAACTGAGCCCTCTATTTTCTCTGAGCCTCAGCGTCCTCCCAGAGTCCTGAGTGAATCAGTCAGCAGAGGAGGAACAGAAAGAGGACATCACTTGGCTAGAGCCTTGAGACTAGGTGGGCCTCACATATGGATTGCTGCCTTATAGTAAATTCATGTTTAATTGCTGGGAGAATGATCATCACAACGTTGATCCTAGGCAAAATTCATGGAACCTTGGCACTAGAGGGTTGGAGGTTAGTGAATGTCTTCAAAATCTGAAATCTTTCCTGGCCTTGAGGACCTTTAAGGAATTAACGAGATAATAGTAAATGGGAAAATTCAGAACAGTACTGGATACATAGTAAGTACTACACTCAGTCATTGGTACTTGTTTTTATTATTGTTTTGTGATTACTACTGGTAGTGAAACCACCTATGTAATAGTATACCAACACTGCAATTGGTATCTTGAGCAGAGTACCAATGAAATAAAGCAAGTGAAGTTCCTAGCAGAGAGGCTGGGACATGAGGTGCTCAGTAGGTATTAGTTCTCTTTCTCCTTCCTGTTCCTTACTTTAAAGTGTTCACCTCAAATTCAGTCCATTCCATGAAGCTTTCCCTACTTCATGTCCCCCTCAACACATGTGGCTTTTCCTGTCCCCATAGGGCAGAATACAGGGAAGCATGCTGTGGGAGATGTGGATTGGGTCACCAGGTACTGACCTACAGGGAAGTATCTAAGTTTGTACCGAGATTGCCCTGGACTCTGTGGACTTTTTAAAAAAGTTTTCCAACTTTATATTTTTAATACAAAAAAGTTTAAAGAAGAGTACAATGAACATCTAAATGATTCCAACTAGATTCAACATCAACAGAAAGTTAACATTAAAATTTTAAATATTAATACCAAAATAAAATATTTTTCAGTATTATTTTGTACTGGTTTTAGGTGTATAGCATAGTGATTAGAAAATTACATACAAGTGTTCCCGCTAATATTTCCAGTACCCACCTGGCACCATACATAGTTATCACAATATTAGTGACTATATGCCCTATGCTGTACTTGATATCCCCATGACTATTTTGTAACCGCCAATTTGTACTTCTCAATGCCCTCACCTCTTCACCCATTCCCCTAATTGCCTTCTCCTCTGGCAATAATCAGTCTGGTCCTGTGTCTATAAGTGTGTTTGAATTTTGTTTTTTAGATTTCATATATAAGTGAAATCACATGTTATTGTCTTTCTGGCTGATTCACTTCACTAAGCATAATACTCTCTAGGTCCATCCAAGCTGTTTTAAATGGTAAGATTTTATTCTTTTTATGGCAGAGTGATATTCCAAGGTATATATGTACCACCACTTTTTTATCCACTCACCTATTGATGGGCACTTGGGTTGCTTCCATTTCTTGACTACTATAAATAACACTGCAATTATATATTCTTTTTTAAAATTGTTGTTCAGTTACAGTTGTCCCCATTTTCCCCATCAGTAAATGAGTGGATGAAAAAACTATGGTACGTTTACACAATGGAATTCTATACAGCAGAAAGAAAGGTCTCCTACCCTTCATGACAGCATAAGTGGAACTGGAGAGCATTATGCTAAGTGAAGTGAGCCAGGCAGTGAAAGACAAATATTGTATATTCTTTTTAATTAGTGTTTTAGGTTTCTTCCGATAAATACCCAGAAGTGGAATCACTGTGTCACAAGGCAGTTTCATTTTTAATTTTTTAAGAAAGCTTCCTGTGAACTAAAGGGTCACTGGTTTGATTCCCAGTCAGGGCACATGCCTGGGTTGCCAGCCAGGTCCCCAGTGTGTGGTGTAACAGGCAACCACACATTGATATTTCTCTCCCTATCTTTCTCCTTCCTTTCCCCTCTATCTAAAAATAAATACATAAAAATAAAAAAAAAATAAAGTGCTATTTCACAAATTTAAAAAAAAAGCTGCATAATGTGTTCCACAGTGGCCGCACCAATCTGCATTCTCACCAACAGTGCCTGAGGGTTCCCTTTTCTTCACATCCTCCCCAACAGTTGTTTGTGGATTAAGTGACGATGGCCATTCTGACTGGCGTTAAATGATATCTCACTGTGGTTTCAGTTTGTATTTATCTGATGATTAGTTATGTTGAGCATCTTTTTATACATATACTGGCCATCTGTATGTCCTCTTTCAGGATGTGTCTATTCAGATCTTCTGTCCACTTCTTAATTAGGTTACTTGTTTTTCTGGTGTTGAATTGTATGAGTTCTTTATAAATTTTGGATATTAACCCCTTACCAGATGTATCATTAGCAAATATCTTCCCCCATTCAATAGATTGCCTTTTTGGTTTTTTAATGTTTTCCTTTATTGTGCAAAAATTTTTTAGTTTCATGTAGACCCATTTGTTTATTTTTTCTTTTGTTTCCTTTGCCTAAGGAGATACATCAGAAAAATATTAGTAAGAGAAGTGGCTGAGATTTTATTCCTTATGTTTTCTTCTAGGGGTTTATGGTTTTAAGTCTTACATTTAAATATTTAATCCATTTTGAGTTTCTTCTTTTATATAGTATAAGAAGGTGCACTAATTTCATTTTCTTGCACCTATCTGTTCAAATTTTCCAACACCATTTATTAAATAGACTGTCTTTAGCCATCGTATATTTTTACCTCCAGTGTCAAATATTAATTGACAATGCAGACATGGGTTGATTTCTGGACTCTATTTTGTTCCATTGATCTATATGCCTGCTTTTGTGCCAATACCATGCTGTTTTGATCATTATAGCCTTGTACTATAGTTTGATATTGGGTAGCATGACCTCCAATTTCATTCTTCTTTCTCAAGGTTGCTCTGGCTATTTGGGGCCTTCTGTGGTTTCATGTAAATTTTTTGGATTATTTGTTCTAGTTCTGTAAAAAATGCCAGTAGTATTTTGATAGGGATTGCACTGAATCTATAGATTATTTTGGGTAGTATGGATATTTTAACAATAATAATTCTTCTTATCCATGAGCACAGTATATGCTTTGACTTATTTGTACCTTCTTTAATTTCTTTCTTCAGTATCTTATAATTTTCTCAGTACAAGTCTTGACTTCCTTGATTAAATTTATTTCTAGGTATTTTTGATACAATTGTAAATGAGGTTGTTTTCTCTAATAGTTCATTATTGGTGCATACAAAATGTAACCAATTTCTGAATATGTATTCTGTATCCTGCTGTTTTACTGAATTCACTGATTAGTTGTGGTATATTTTGGTGGAATCTTTAGGGTTCTATCTATACAGTATCATTTTATCTGCAAATAATGACAAATTTACTTTTTCCTTATAATTTGAATGCCTTCTATTTCTTTTTTCTTGTCTGATTGCTGTTCTAGCACTTCCAGTGATATGTTAAATAAAAATGGTGAAAGTGGACATCTCTGTGTTGTTCCTGATAAATGAAATACTTCTAGTTTTTTCCCATTGGGTATGATATCAGCTGAGGGTTTGTCATATATGGCCTTTATTATGTTGAGATAGGTTTCCTCTGTTCCCACTTGACCAAACATTTGTATTATAAATGGGTGCTGTATTTTATCCAGTGCTTTTGCTGCATCTATTGATATGGTCATATGATTTTTATTCTTTATTTTGTTTATGTGGTGTATTATGTTAATTGATTTGAGGATATTGTACCAACCTTTCATCCCAGAAATAAATCCCAATAGATCATGGCATATTATCTTCTTAATGTATTGCTGAATTCAGTTTGCTGATATTTTATTGAAGTTTTTTTGCATCTATGTTTATCAGGGATATTGGCCTATAATTTTCTTTCTTTGTAGTATCTTTATCTGGTTTTGGAATTAAGATTATGCTAGCCTCATAAAATGAACTTGGGAGTCTTACTTCCTATTGACTTTTTTGGAAAAGTTTGGAATGGATAGGTGTTAGTTCTTCTTTGAATGTTTGATAAAAATTTACCTGTGAAGCCATCTGGTCAAGGACTTTTGCTTGCTGGGATGTCTCTTTCATTTCTGATTTTATTTATTTAGGTCCTTTCCCTTTTTTTTCTTGATCTGTCTGGTTAAAGGTTTATCAATCTTGTTTATGTTTTCTAAGAACCAGCCCTTGGTAACATTGATCTTTTGCATTATTTTTTTAGATTCTTTTGTTTATTTTCACCCTGATCTTTATTATTTCCTTCCTTATATTCACTTTGGGCTTTGTTTGTTGTTCTTCTTCTAGTTCCTTTATGTGTAAAATTAGATTGTTTATTTGAATTTTTCCTATTTCTTGATGTAGGCCTCTAGCACTATGAATTTCCCTATTAGGACTACTTTCACTGTGTCCCATAGATTTTGTGTTGTTGTGTTTTCATTTTCATTTGTCTTAAGGTATCTTGATTTCTTCCTTAATCTCATTTGTTGTTAACCTATTTGTTGTTTAGTAACATGTTATTGAGTCTCCACATCTTTGTGTGCTTTTCAGTTTTTTCTTGTGGTTGATTTCTAGTTTCATATGATTGTAGTCAGAGAAGATCTTGATATCAAGCTTCTTAAATTTATTGAGACTTGTTTTAATCCTAACATGTGGTCCATCTTAGAAAATATTCCAAGTGTGCTTGAAAATAATGTACGTTCTGCTGCTTTGGAGTGAAATGCGCTGAAAATATCAATTAAATCCATCTGTATCATTTAAGGCTGCAGTTTTCTTGTTGATTTTCTGTTTGGAAATCTATCCATTGATATCAATGGGGTGATATCCCCTATTGTTAAAATCCCCTATTATGGTTGTATTACTGCCTGCTTCTCCTTTTATGTCTATAAGAATTTGCTTTATATATTTAGGTGCTCCTATGTTGAGTGTGTAAATGTTTATAAATGTTATATCCTCGTGTTGGTTTGATACCTTTATCATTATGTAGTGTCCTTCTTTGTCTCTTACTATACCCTTTCTTTTTTAGTCTATTTTCTCTGTTATAAGTATTGCCACCCCAGATTATTTTCATTTCCATTTGTGTGAAATATCTTTTTCATTCCTTTACTTTAAGGCTGTATGTGTCTTTCATTCTGATGGGTGGGTGGGTCTCTTGTAGTCAGCATATATATGGGTCTTGTTTTCTTATTCATTCAGCTACACTGGGTCTTTTTTAAAAAAAATATTTCATTTATTTATTTTTAGAGAGAAGGGAAGGGAGGGAGAAAGAGAGGGAGAGAAAGATCAATGTGTGGTTGCCTCTCATGTGCCCTCTCCTGGGGACCTGGCCCACAACCCAGGCATGTGGCCTGATTGGGAATCAAACCAGTGACCTTTTCCTTTGCAGTCCAGCACTCAATCCACTGAGCCACACCAGCTAGAGTTCCCCTGTGTCTTTTGATTAGAGCATTTAAACTACCATATTTCCTGTGTATACTGCACACCCACATTTTTGGCCCAAACTTTCAGGAAAAAATCCTATGTTTTAATTTTTAATCCAATTATTTACTTACTTATATTTAGAAACAAAACCAATTATTATAATCCAGGGTATTATTTTGCATACAGATGTTGTTATTGCTTTCTAGAGTTATACTTTTATTTTTTTAAGGTTTTATTTATTTATTTTTAGAGACAGAGCAGGGAAGGAGAAAAAGAGGAAGAGAAACATCAGTGTGTGGTTGCTTCTCACACCCCCTTTATTGGGGACCTGGCCTGCAACCCAGGCATGTGCCCTGACTAGGAATCAAACCTGTGACCCTTTGGTTCACAGGCTGGCACTCACTCCACTGAGCTACACCAGCCAATGTTAGAGTTACACTTTTAATGCATAATCATAAATAAAAGAATTTAAAACATTTATACAGATATGGAATTAGTACTACCCATGTATAATGTGCACCCTTATTTTTCCCTAAAAAATGTGGGCAAAAACAGTGTGCATTATATATGGCAAAATATAGTATTTACATTTAAACCAATTACTGATAGGTACGCATTTATTGCCATTTTATTCTTTTAACTATGTTCCTCTTTTTTTGTTGTTGTTGTTCAAGTCTTTTATTTTTTTCAAGCCTCAGTTTTTCCCATGTTCCTCTTTTTTATTTCTTCTTAAAGAAGTCCTCTTAACATTTCTTGTAATACTGGCTTGGTGGTATCAACTCCTTTACCTTCCGGTTCTCTAGGAAGCTTTTTATTTCTCCTTCAATTTTAAATGATAGTCTTGCTTGGTAGAACAGTCTTGGTTGTAGATCCTTGGTTTACATCACTTTGAATATGTCATGCTAATCCCTTCTGGTCTGAAATGTTTTTGTTGAGAAATCAGCTGCAAGTCTTATGGGAATTCTCTTGCAGATAACTAACTCTCTTTCTCTTGCTTCTTTTAAGATTCTTTCTTTGAAATAGAGAACAGGCTGACAGTGACCGGGGGGGAATTTCAGGGGAAAAGGGAAAGGGTATACAGGAACAAGTATAAAGGACACATGGACAAGAACTAGGAGGGGTGGAAATGGGAGGGAGGTGGCGAGGGCTGGGTGGGTGGGCTGGGATGGGAGTAAAAGATAGAAAATTGTACTTGAACAACAATTAAAATAAAATTTAAAACAAGAAAAAAGAAAATGTAAAAAAAAAGATTCTTTCTTTGTATGTAACATTTGCCACTTTAATTATGATGTGTCTTGGTGCAGGCCTCTTGGGTTTATCTTGTTTGAGACTCTGTGCTTCGTGGACTTGTGTGTCTTTTTCCTTCATCAAGTTAGGGAAGTTTTCATTCATTATTTCCTCAAATAGGTTCTTGACACCTTGCTCTCTCCTTCTCTTTTTTGGTACTCCATATGATGCAGATATTGTTAAGCTCATATCACAGAGGTCCCATAAAATATCTTCATCATTTTTATTTTTTATAGTAACAAGGGTTTTTTGTATTTTTATTTTTTAATTTTTATTTTCAAAATTATTTTTAAAGAATTTATTTTAGAGAGGAAGGGAGGGAGAAAGGGAGAGAAACATGAATGTGTGGTTGCCTCTCAAGTGCCCCCCACTGGGGGCCTGGCCTGTAATCCAGGCATGTGCCCTGAACAGGGAATCAAACTGGTGACCCTTTGGTTTGCAGGCTGGCACTCAATCCACTGAGCCATACCAGCTAGTGCTTAAAATCATTTTTTAATTGTTATTCCTTTACAGATGTCCCAATTTTTCCCCTTTTCTCTCCTCCACCCATCCCACCCCCTGCTCCCACAGTCAATTCCTACACTGTTGTCCATGTCCATGGGTCATTCATACATGGTCTTTGTCTAGTCCCTTCCCCTTCTTTCCATCATTATCCCTCTCCACTGTGCCCTCTGGTCACTGTCAGTGTCTTCCATGTTTCCATGCTTGTGGTTCTATTTTGTTTGTTAGTTTATTTTGTTTATTAGATTGCTCTTATAGGTGAGATCATATGGTATTTGTCTCTCACCAACTGGCTTATTTCACTTAGCATAACATTCTCCAGTTCTATTGACTCTGTCGCAAAAGGTAAGAGTTTGTTCTTTCTGCTGCATAGTATTCCATTGTGTAAATGTGCCACAGTTTTTGGATCCACTCATTTACTGATGGGCACTTAGGCTATTTCTAGCACTTTGTTATTGTAAATAATGCTGCTATGAACACAGGGGTGCATAACTTCTTCTGAATTGGTGTTTTGGGATTCTTAAGGTATATTAACCAGCAGTGGGATCACTGGGTCAAAAGGCAGTTCTAGCCCTGGCTGATGTAGCTCAGTGGGTTGAGTGTGGGCTGTGAACAAAAGTGTCCCAGGTTTGATTCCCAGTCAGGGCATATGCCTGGGTTGTGGGCCAGGTCCTCAGTAGGGGTACACGAAAGACAACCACACACTGATATTTCTTCCCCTTTCTCCTTCCCTTCCTCTCTCTCTAAAAATGAATAACTTTTTTTTTAAAAAAAGCAGTTCCATTTTTAGTTTCTTGAGGAAACTCCATACTGTTTTCCACAGTGGCTGTACTAGTCTGCATTCCCAACAACAGTGCACTAGGGTTCCCATTTCTCCACTTCCTTGCCATCACTTGTTGTTTGTTGATTGATTAATGATGGTCATTCTGCTGGTGTGAAGTGGTATCTCGTTGTGGTTTTAATTTGCATCTTTCTGATGGCTACTGATGTTGAGAATCTTTTCATATGTCTATGAGCCCTCTGTATGTCCTCCTTGGAGAGGTGCCTATTCATGTCCTTTGCCCAATTTTTAATTTGATTGTCTTCCTGGTGTTGAGTCATTTAAGGTCTTTATATATTTTGGAGATCGAACCGTTGTCTGATATATCATTAGCAAATATATTCTCCCATACAGTCAGTCCCCTTTTCATTTTGATGATGGTTTCTTTAGCTATACAGAAGCTTTTTAGTTTGATGTAGTCCATTTGTTTATTTTTCCCTTTATTTCCTTTGTCCTAGGAAATACATCAGCAAAAATATTGCTACATGGAGTATCTGAAATTTTACTGCCTATATTCTTCTCTAGGGCTTTTATGGTGTCATGACTTATATTTAAATCTTATATCCTAATAACCAGTCTCTACAAGATATTTTGGATGGCATTGGATGTCAGAGAAGTGAACAGGTAGGTAATCATGGAAACAATGGTTCTGCATGAGAAGATGGTACTGTGGACACTACAGAAAACTTTGGTTATGTTTTCTGAAGGTTCTTCCAAATGCGAGCCTCATCCAGAGCAAGCTGATGTGGTCTCCACACTAAGAGAAATAAGACAGAACTTAAGTAACACCACCAGAAACCACTGAAAGAACCAGTATCTGGTGCTCACCCTGAAATGTCCAGTTTTTGAGGGACAGGAAGACATGAGCTAAACAATAATCTGACTTAGGAAACTATAATTTGAGATTAGTCAGTTGGGTGTATTATTCAATTATTTCCTTCAAAGCATTTTGTTAACTGAGGAAAACATACCTATTTGTGACAATGTTATTACCCCTCTTTGATGGTGGCTAATTTCTTGCATCTAGCCTGACTTTAAATATATCATTATTTTAAATTTAAACCCCTCTTGTGTTCAGGTTCAATTCTATCAGAGTGGTTCTTATGTGCACTTTTTTCAATGATACTTTGAGTCATCTGTGAGGTATTTAACATCAAAACCGATGGGCTTTTTCCTGAGTCATCTCAGATTCTTTCCCTAAAGTGATCTGTCTTCCTGAAATCTTCAAGTATTTGTCACTTTTCTAAGTCTGGAGTCTCTATAAAGACAGAATCAAAATTCAATTTAAAGTGAAAAAAAATCTTATATCCATTTTGAGTTTATTTTTTGTATGGTATAAGTTAGTGGTCTAGTTTCACTTTTTGCATGTACCAGCCCAGTTCTCCCAACACAATTTATTGAAGAGAGAATTTTTACTCCATTGTATGCTCACGACCCCTTTGTCAAATATTAATTGATCATAGAGACATGGGTTGATTTCTGGATTCCCTATTCTGTTTCCTTGATCTATGTGTCTGTACTTATGCCAGTACCAGACTGTTTTGATTACAGTGCCCTTGTAGTATAATTTGATATCAGGTATTTTGACCCTTCCTACTTTGTTCTTCTTTCTCAACATTGCTGAGGCTATGCAGGATCTTTTTTGGTTCCATATAAATTTTTGAAATATTTGTTTTAGATCTGTAGTACATGCCATAGGCATTGCTATAGGAATTGAATTGAATCTATAGATTACTTTGGCTAGTATGGACATTTTAATGATGTTAATTCTTCCAATCCATGAACATAGTATATGCTTCCATTTATTTGTATCTTCCTTAATTTCTTTCTTCAGTGCTCTATAGTTTTCCCAATACAGGCCTTTTACCTCCTTGGTTAAAATTATTCCTAGGTACTTTATTTACATGCTGGAAGCAACCTAGGTTCCCATATAAATGAATGGATAAAAAAACTATGGCACATTTACACAATGGAATTCTATGCAGCAGAAAGAAAGAAGGAGCTCCCCTTTGCGACAGCACAGATGGAACTGGAAAGCATTATGCTAAGAGAAATAAGCCGGGCAGTGAAAGAAAAATACCATATAATATCACCTTTAACAGAAACCTAATCAACAAAACAAACAAACAAGCAAAATGTAACCAAAGACACTGAGATAGAGAACAGGCTGACAGTGACCAGAGGGGAGAGGGAAGGGAATTTCAGGGGAAAAGGGGAAGGGTTTGCAGGAACAAGTATAAAGGACACATGAACAATAAGAAGGGGTGGGGGACATGGAAACAGGAGGGAGGTGGGGAGGGCTGGGGGAGTAGGCTGGGCTGGGAGTAAAAGGCAGAAAACTGTACTTCAACAACAATTAAAATAAAAAAAAATAAATAAATATGATTTTATTCCTAGTTTCTCTTTCTGATATTTCATTGTTGGTGTACAAAAATGCCATCCATTTCTGAATATTGACTATATCTTGCTATTTTGCCAAGTTCACTTATTAGGTTGAGTAGTTCTTTGGTGGAGACTATAGGATTTTCTCTTTTATTGGACATTATTTATTTATTTATTTAGACAGAGGGGAAGGGAGAGAGGGAGAGAAACATCAATGTGTGGCAGCCTCTTGCACATCCCCTATCAGGGATCCAGCCCAGCAACCCAGGCATGTGCCCTAGGTTGGAAAATGAACTAGCAACCCTTCAGTTCTCAGGCTGGCACTCAATCCACTGAGCCACAGCAGCCAGGGCAGATTTTCTATGTACAGTATCATGTCATCTGTGAATAATGACAGTTTTGCTTACTCCTTTCCAATTCAGATGCCTTTTATTTCTTTTTCTTGTCAGATCACTGTGGCTAGAATTTCCAGTACTATGTCGAATAAGAGTGGTGAAAGCAGACACTCTTGTCCTGTTCCTGATCTTAAGAGGAAAGGTTTTAGTTTTTGCCCATTGAGTATAATGTTTGCTGTAGGCTTCTCATATATGGCTTTTATTATGTTGAGGAATGCCCTCTCCACTCTCAATTTGCTGAGTGCTTTTATCATAAATGGGTGCTGGATTTTATCAAATGTTTTTCAGCATCTATTGATATGATCATGTGATTTTTTCACTTTTATCTTGTTTATGTGGTATATTATCATATTTTTTGGAGTATAAGATGCACTTCCCCCCCCAAATTTGGGAGGAATAATGGTTGTTAATACTGCTGTTGAGTTCTGTTTACATTTACATTGGTGAAATGTTATGTTATTTATGTTATTAAATATTTTACCACATTTTTTGCTTCAAAATGTTTTCCCTATTTTCCTCTAAAACCTAGGTGCATCTGATAGTCTGAAAATATGGTACATTTATTGATTTGCAAATACTGTACCATATTTGCATTCCTAGGATGAATCCCAGTTGATCATGGTGTATGATCTTTTTAATTTCAGTATTTCTGAATCTGGATTGCCAGTATTTTATTGAGGATTTTAGCATCTGTGTTCATCAGAGATACTTGCTTGTAGTTTTCTTTCTTTGTTGTGTCTTTTCCTGGATTTAGAATTAGGATGATACTGTGTTTGTAAATAGTTTGAGAGTCTTTCTTCTTCTTGGATTTTTTTGGAATAGTGTGAGAATAATAAGGGTTAGTTCTTCCTAAATGTTTTGTAACATTCACCTGTGAAGCCATGTGGTCCAGTGCTTTTGTGTGCTGGAGGTTTTTTCATTACTGCTTCAGTTTTGCTAGTTGTTGTTGGTCTACTCAGGCTTTCTGCTTCTTCTTGATTCAGTTTTGGAAGATTGATTTTTTCTAGAAATTAGTCCATTTTGCCCAGGTTGTCCAATTTCTTGGCTTATAGCTGTTTGTAGCAATTCCTTACAATCCTTTGTATTTCTATGGTATTGGTTGTACTTATCCTCTTTCATTTCTGATTTTATTTATTTGCATACTCTGTCTTTTTTTCTTGATGAGTCTGGTAAAACGTTTATCAATTTTGTTTATCTTTTCAAAGAACCATCTCCCAGATTTATTGACCCTTTGAATTGTTCTTTTAGTCTGTACGTCACTTGATTCTGCTCTGATCTTGATTATTTCCTTCCTTCTACTCACTCTGGGCTTTGATATTGTTCCTCTAGTTCTTTTAGCTGAAGCTTTAGGTTATTTATGTGAGATTTTTCTCTTTTGTGGGTAGACCTGTATTGCTATGAACTCTCAGGATTGCCTTTGCTGTGTCCCATAATTTTTGGGTTATTGTGTATTCATTTTCATTTCTTTCCAGACACTTTTTAATTTCTTCCTTGATTAGGTTGCTGACATTACATTCATTATTTAATAACATGTTATTCAGCATCCATGTATTTAAATATTTTTGAGTTTATACTTGAGGTTGGTTTCTACTTTCAATCCATTGTGATCTAAACCCATGCTTCATATTTCAATTTCCTTGAATTTTCTGAGGCTTCTTTTGTGTCCTACCATGTGGTCTATCTTTGAAAATGTTCCGAAAGGGGGCTAAGATGGCGTCGGCGTAGGAAGGAGCAGATTCGGCTTCCCTCTGCTCAGGGGAGAAAGTCCTGACTGATCTATGGAGTAGAGAGGCAAGCAACCAACATACTTCAGCATATGTGAAAATAGGGGACCAAGGATTGTGGCAGAACTGAAAAACCGGACCCTAAGAAGAGTGCTGCAATAAGACAAAAAAGAATAGGTGGAGGCAGTGAACACCTGGATACCCACTGGAAGAGGAAACCCAACAACAAAGGAATCACTGACAGATAACAACAGAAGAAGGTAAAGGAGGGAGTGGTAACCACACCAACCTCAATCCAAGACCTATCTGGAAATACAACTAAACATTAGAGACAGTACCCAATACAAACAACTGAACAAGAGTAAGAGAGAATTCTTTAAACCTTATACACATGGAAGAACCAGCTTCAACACAACCTGCCCTCACCAGCACAACAAAATACAAGAGGTGGTGGACAGAGTGACCCTCAATTAACCAGCTGGTGGGAAGGAACCACCAAAGAAAGACCCAACAACAATCAAAACCCAAAGGCAAACACAAAGACAACTTAAATGACAGCCCAAGACCAGTGAGCTTGGGAGATCAAGGAAACTGCGTCACTGAAATTCACTGCTATTCCACTAAAGAAGTTCACACCACAAACCCAGGGAGCCAGAACAGACCAATTTAAGAACCTGAGGCTAACAGGAAGAGTCTCACAAACAATGGGAAGACAAAGAAACAATCCCCAAATGAAAGGAAAGGAGCAAGCCTCAGAAAGAATACTAAATGAAATAGAGGCAATTCAACTATCAGATATTGAGCTCAAAGCAATGATTGTCAGGAAGCTCAATGAGCTCACAATGAGCTATCAGAAACTGGAGGGAAGCTACAACGATCTCACTGCAAACTATATCAACATGAAAAAGGAAATAGAAACTATCAACAAGGGCCAAGAGGAAATGAAGAATACAATTTCTGAACTGAGGAACACAGTAGGAGGAATGAAAAGCAGGATTGATGAAGCAGAAGATCGGATTAGTGAGCTAGAGGACAAAGTAGAAAAGAACACCCAGTAAGAAAAAGAAAAGGAAAACAAGCTCAGAAAGAATGAGGAGGGATTAAGAGAAATGCAAGACAATATGAAACATAATATCCGTATAATAGGGATACCAGAAGGAGAAGAAGAAGAGCAAGGGATAGAAAACCTATTTGAAAAAGTAATGATGGAAATCTTCCCTAATTTGATGAGAGAAAAAGTCACACAAATCCAGGAAACACAGAGAGTCCCAATTAAGAGGAACCCAAAGAGGCCCACCTCAAGTCACATCATAATTAAAATGGCAAATTTTCAAGACAAAGAGAGAATATTAAAGGCAGCAGGGGAAAAACAGGAAGTAACATACAAGGGAGCCCCAATAAGGCTAACAGCTGACTTCTCAATGGAAACACTCTAAGCCAGAAGAGAATGGCAAGAAATATTCCAAGTAATGAGAACCAGAGGTCTGCAACCAAGGTTCCTTTACCCAGCAAGGCTCTCAACCAAGATAGAAGGCTAAATAAGAAGCTTCTCAGACAAAAGAAGTCTAAAAGAATACATCTCCACCAAACTAGCTCTGCAAGAGATGCTAAAGGGACACTTTAAGGAAAGGAAGGAAAAGAGAGAGAGAGAAAGAGAAACACACGTACATAAAAGACAATGAATAAATACCTATCAATAATAACCTTAAACGTAAATGGATAAATGCTCCAATCATAAGACATAGAATAGCTGAATGGATAACAAAAAGTGACCCACACATATGCTGCCTACAGCAGGCCCACCTCAGGATAAAAGACCTGCATAGGTTGAAAGTGAAGGGCTGGAAACAAATTTTCCAAGTAAATGGATAAGGGAAAAAAGCCGGCATAGCAATACTCATATCTGACAAAATAGACTTCCAAAAAAGGGCCATAAAGAAAGACCCAGAAGGTCATTTCATAATACTCAAGAGGAAAATCCACCAAGACATAAATATTGTAAATATATACGCACCCAACATAGGAGCACCCAAATACATAAAGAAAATCTTAGAGGACTTCAAGAAAGATATGGACAGCAACACAATTATAGTGGGAGATTTTAACATCCCACTATCAAAAATGGACAGATCTTCCAAACAAAATATCAACAAAGATATTGTGGCATTGAACAATACCCTAGATGAAATGGGCTTAACTGATATACATAGAGCCCTCCATCCCAAAGAAGCTAAATACACATTCTTCTCAAATGTACACGGAAAATTTTCAAAGATAGACCACATAATAGGACACAAAACAAGCCTCAACCATTTCAAAAAAATTGAAATCATACCAAGCATTTTCTCAGATCACAAGGGACTGAAGGTAGAAACCAACCCCAAGGGGAAAAAAAAACAAAACACTCAAAATCATAGAGATTAAATAGCATGCTATTAAACAATGAATGGGTCAAGAATGATATTAGGGAAGAAATCACAAGGTTTCTGGAAACAAATGAAAACGAACTCACAGCAACCCAAAACTTATGGGACACAGCAAAGGTAGTCCTGAGAGGGAAGTGCATAGCGATACAGGCCTACCTAAAAAAGTTAGAAACATTTCAAACAAACAACCTAACCCTACATCTACAAGAGCTCCAGGAACCACAACAAAGACAGCCCAGAGCAAGCAGAAGGAAGGAAATAACCAAGATCAGAGCAGAATTAAATGACATAAAGACTAAAAGCACAATTCTAAGGATCAATGAATCCAAGAGCTGGTTATTTGAAAAGATAAACAAAATCGACAAGCCTTTAAGCAGACTCATCAAGAAAAAAGAGAAAACCCAAATAAACACAATCAGAAATGAAAAAAGAGAAATTACAACAGATACCACAGAAATACAAAGCATTGTAAGAAATTACTACGAAGAACTGTATGCCAAGAAATTTGAAAACCTAGGGGAAATGGACAAATTTCTAGAAAAATATAACCTTCCAAAACTCAATGAAAAAGAAGCAGAAAGCCTGAACAAACCAATAACAGTAAAAGAAATTGAAGCAGTAATAAAAAAAACTACCAACACACAAAAGCCCTGGACCAGATGGTTTCACAGGAGAATTCTACAAAGCATTTAAGGAAGAGCTAACCCCTATCCTTCACAGACTATTTCAAACAATCCAAAAAGATGGAAGACTCCCAAACTCTTTTTATGAGGCCAACACCATCCTAATTCGAAAACCAGATAAAGACATAACAAAGAAAGAAAACTTCAGGCCAATATCGCTGGTGAACATTGACGCTAAAAATCCTCAACAAAATACTGGCAAACCACATCCAACAGTACATTAAAAAGATCATACACCATGACTAAGTGGGATTCATTCCAGGGATGCAAGGATGGTACAATATTCGCAAATCAGTAAATGTAATACATCACATAAACAAAAGCAAAGACAAAAGCCACATGATCATATCAATAGATGCAGAAAAAGCATTTGATAAGTTACAGCACCCATTTATGATAAAAACACTCAGCAAAGTGGGAATAGAGGAAGCATTCCTCAACATAATAAAGGCAATATATGAGAGACCTACAGCCAACATCATACTCAATGGGCAAAAATTAAAATCTTTTCCACTAAGATCAGGAACAAGACAAGGCTGTCCACTTTCACTACTTCTATTCAATATAGTACTGGAAGTTTTAGCCAGAGCAATCAGACAAGAAAAAGACATAAAAGACACCCAAATCAGAAAGGAGGAAACAAAACTGTCACTGTTTGCAGATGACATGATAGTGTACATAGAAAATCCTATAGACTCTACGAAAAAACTGCTGGACCAAATAAGTGAATTTGGCAAAACAGCGGGATACAAAGTCAATATCCAGAAAACAAAGGCATTTCTGTACACCAACAATGAAACAGCAGAAGCAGAAATCAAGAAAAAAATCCCATTTGAAATAGCAAAAAGAAAAATAAAACACCTAGGAATAAACCTAACCAGAGAGGTAAAAGACCTCTATTCAGAAAACTACATAACACTCAGGAAAGAAATCAAGGAAGACACAAACAAATGGAAATATATACCATGTTCATGGATTGGAAGAATTAATATCATCAAAATGTCCATACTACCCAAAGCAATTTACACATCCAATGCAATTCCTATTAAAGTACCAATGGCTTATTTCACAGGCATAGAACAAACACTTCAAAAATTTATATGGAACCATAAACAACCCCGAATAGCTGCTGCAATTTTGAGAAAGAAGAGTAAAGTAGGAGGGATCACAATACCTGACACTAAACTATACTAGAAGGCCACTGTAATCAAAACAGCCTGGTACTGGCATAAAAACAGGCACATGGACCAATAGAACAGAACAGAGAGCCCAGAAATAAACCCAAGTCTCTATGGTCAATTCATATTTGACAAAGGAGGCAGCAACATAAAATGGAGTAAAAATAGCCTCTTCAACAAATGGTGTTGGGAGAACTGGACAGCTACGTGCAAAAAAAAAAAAAAATGAAACTAGAGCACCAACTTACACCTTATACAAAAATAAATTCAAGGTGGATAAAAGACTTAAATATAAACTGTGATACCATTAAAGTCCTAGAGGAGAACATAGGTAGGAAAATCTCAGATATTTCACGCAGAACCTTTTTTACTGACATGTCCTCTAGAGCAAGGGACATAAAGGAAAGAATAAACAAATGGGACCTCATCAAAATAAAAAGCTTCTGCACAGCTAAAGAAAACAGTATCAAAATAAAAAAAGAACCAACTGTGTGGGAAAACATATTTGCCAATGATACTTCAGACAAGGGTTTAATCTCCAAAATATATAAATAACTTACACAACTACACTCTAAGAAGACAAGCAACCCAATTAAAATATGGGCAAAGGACTTGAACAGACACTTCTCCAAGGAGGACATACAGAAGATCCAAAGACACATGAAACGATGTTCAATATTGCTAGCTATCAGAGAGATGCAAATTAAAACCACAATGAGATACCACTTCACACCAGTCAGAATGGCCATCATAAACAAAGCAACAAACAAGTGTTGGAGAGGTTGTGGAGAAAAGGGGACCCTAGTGCACTGTTGGTGGGACTGCAGACTAGTACAGCCACTATGGAAAGCAGTATGGAACTTCCTCAGAAAACTAAAAATGGATCTGCCTTTTGATCCTGCAATTCCACTGCTGGGACTATATCCTAAGAACACTAAAACACCAATAGAATAGAACCTTTGCATCCCAATGTTCATAGCAGCACAATTTACAATAGCTAGGTGCTGGAAGCAACCTAGATGCCCATCAGTAAATGAATGGATCAAAAAACTATGGTACATTTACACAATGGAATTCTATGCAGCAGAAAGAAAGAAGGAGCTCCTACCCTTTGCAGCAGCATGGATGGAGCTGGAAAGCATTATGCTAAGCGAAATAAGCCAGGCAGTGAAAGACAAATACCATATGATCTCACCTTTAACAGGAACCTAAACAACAAAACAAAGAAACAAGCAAAATATAACCAAAGACACTGAAATAGAGGACAGGCTGACCGTGACCAGAGGGGAGAGAGGAGGGAATTTCAAGGGAGAATGGGAAAGGTTTACAGGAACATATTTAAAGGACACATAGACAAAAACTAGGGGGAGGATGGTATTGGGAGGAAAGTGGGGAGGGCTGGGTGGGTGGGCAGGAATGGGAGTAAAAGGGAGAAAACTGTACTTGAACAATTATTAAAATAAAAAAAATTTTAAAAAAGAAATGATAATGCAGTGAGAAGTGGTGTAACCAGGATGACTATACATTCTTGGTTTCTGGACGGTCTTAGTTTACACCATTTTCCTGCATCTCATCCAATTTAGCATTTGTCTCACATTTTATAATTTATTTTATTTTTATGTTTTAAAAGATTTTCCTTATTTTTAGAGAGAGGGGGAGGGAAGGAGAAACAGAGAGAAACATAGATGTAAGAGAAAAACATTAATCAGTTGTCTTTCATATGTGCCCAGACCAAAGACTGAACCTGCAACCTAGGCATGTGCCCTGACCAGGAATCAAACCCACGATGATTCAGATTACAGGACTACAACCAACCAACTGAGTCACACCTGTCAAGACTTACTTTTTTTTTTCATTTTTTAAATTGCTATTCTGTTACAGTTGTCCCAAATCTCCCCCCTTTGCACTCCTCCACCCATTCCATCCCTGCACTCACAGTCAGTTCCCACAGTTTTCCATGTCCATGGGTCATTTATACATGTTCTTTGACTAGTTCCTTTCCCTTGTTTCCACCATTATCCCCTTCCCTCTGCCCCTCTGGTTACTGCCAGTCTGTTCCATGTTTCCATGCCTATGGTTCTATTTTCTTTGTTAGTTTATTTTGTTCATTAGGTTCCACTTATAGGTGAGATCATATGGTATTTGTCTTTTACTGCCTGGTTTATTTCAGTTAGCATAATATTCTCCAGTTCCATCCACGCTGTGGGAAAAGGTAGAACTAACTATTACAATTGATAGTTGTGCTAAAATAATGTGGTTTGGGTTTATTAGGTCTCCTTGAACTTGCAGTTTCTACAGAATTTATTCTCTCTTTGGTTCTTACATGATTAAACCTGAAAGAGAATCAGTGATAATCCTCTTTTCCTAACCCTTTCCAGATATAACATAATTAACCTCCTCATATTGGAAAGCAGGCACTGAGCTCACTGATAAAAGGGATGGTGCCCAGATAACAGCAGCTAGGGACAGCTACTAACCTCAGTTCTCAGGTAGTGGTGGAGAAGGAATTTGACATTGTCCAGCTGCCTGCCACTTGGTATATTGGCCAGTTGTTTCTTGGCATGCAAATTCCAGATGTAAGTTGTAGAGGTTGTTGGGTTGCCGGTTGGCAGGGTTAATGGGAGATGTGGAGAATTACAGGTTAGATGTATATGAAATGTGTTTAGGAAATAGGGGATAAGCAGTCCTGCATACAGTATAGACAGCATTCTGAACATTCTTGCAATAGTGGTTGTGTAATTTATGCACGTGGTAAATCCACAGCTATTTATTTTATTGTTTGATAATGCTTTTCTATTTTGCAATAAATCCTCTTAGCAGTAATGAGTACAAATAAATGAAGACATGTGTTTATGAAAATTTAGGCACTAAATTTGATGATGTACATGGAATTCATGAAAATGTCAATTGCTGCCTAACACCCATGAAGACTACAGTGATATAACTGACCACACAATAACCAGTATACCTGTCTGCTGAAGAAGCATCTGCATCTATTTCAGAAGATGTATTTCCCTGTGCTCAAAAAACACACATGCAGATACAGAAGGTTTACATATAACTCTGTGAAGCATAACTTGTCATGTAAATCAAATGGTTGTTCTTCTAAATTTATTTTGCTTAGTTTTATTCTCAATTTCCTTATGCATATATGAAACATGAAGCAGTAGCTGTTAAAGTGTTGGCTGAATTAGCCAAACAAATGGCTCCATGACACCAAGTTTATATCAGTGTCTTCATGTGCTTCAAATAGATGAGAAGTGAAATTAATAATGGTTTAAGTATTACATCCCATGTGTGAAATCAAATAACAACTTTGGAAGTTAATTCAGATGAAAATGATACAAAAACACTGAATTCAGTAACAAAAGTTACCATTGAAAATAAAAATATTTGGTTTTTTATATTTTATTTATTTATTTTAGAGAAAAGGGAAAGGAGAGAGAAAGGCAGAGAAACATTGATGTGAGAGAGAAACATCAATTAGTTGCCTCTTGTATGTGCCCATACCAGAGACTGAATCCATAACCGAAGCATGTGCTCTGACTGGGAATCAAACCAGTGACCTTTCACTTTGCTGGACAATGCCCAACCAACTGAGCCACACCAGTCAGGGCAATATTTGTCTTTTTTCAGTGATAATAGGAACACACATTTTAGCAGAGGAAAATTTTTATATAAAAATAAAGTTCTTGCTCTGGTCAGTGTGACTCAGTTGGTTGGAGCATCATCCCATAAACCAAAAGGTCATGGTTTCAATTCCCAGTCAGGGCACACACTTAGGTTTGGGTTCGGTCCCAGGTCAGGGCACAGTATGAGGCAACTGATGTTTCTCTCTCACAATGTTTCTCTCCCTCATTCTCTCCCTTTTTTCTGTCTAAAATCAATAATCATGTCCTCAGGTGAGGATTAAAAAAGTGTTCTTACTCATTTAAGAAATCTGTACAAAAGGACTATCCTTGAGATTGCTTATAGTGCAGATATAATTGATATGTGCATCCAAACCAACTGCAATATTAATCCAATTATGAAAGGAGCTATAGTGTCATTTTTATAAATATATTTTTCTATAGACACAATTAGTATCTGAACTATATTTTTGGATGTGACAAAGTTCATGTTGAGTAGCCAAAAAAATAAGACATAAAAACAGCATGGCAGCATGTGCTTTCTCTCTTCACTATGCATCATCAGATTCTAGAAATATTTGAGCATTTGAATAACTATTTTGTTAGTCCACCTAAGTGTCCTACAGTGATACTGGACTTTTTTTAAAAGAATTCTCTAAATTTTGGGTTATTCTGTTTAACATCAGTTGGAAATGTTTAATCAAAATGTTCAACAAATACCGGCCAAGATGGAGGCATAGGTAGACACACTGTGCCTCCTTGCACAACCAAAATAAGGACAGCAACAATTTAGAAACAAGATAACAACCAGAACTGACAGAAAATTGAACTGTATGGAAGTCGGACAACGAAGGAGTTAAAATAGACACATTCATCCAGACTGGTAGGAAGGGCGGAGTCAGGCAGCAGGGCAGAGAGGGGTCGAGGCACAAAAAGCAGTGGCACCCGGCACGCAAGGCACCCCGGGTGTGCAACACTGCAGCAGGTGAACCCTGGGTGCACAGGCAGCGGCTGGCAGACCCCAGGCTCCGGGTGGCAAAGGGAAGACCCAGTGAGGCACTGTGTGCAAGGCAGCTGGCTGACCCAGCAGTCCCAGGGTCCCAGCGCCAGGAAATAGAGCCTCCGGGAACTGAGTGAAAACACCTGTGGGGGCTGAAGTGCAGAAAGAGACTCCCACCCTCACAGGAGACTTCTTTGGAGAGACCCATGGGGTCCTAGAATGTGCACAAACCCACCCACACAGGAATTAGCACCAGAAAGGCCCAGTTTGCTTGGGGGAAGTGGTGGAAGGCACTGAAATCCAACAGAGAGCAGAGCTAGCACCATTGTTCCCTCTCAGACCCCGCCCCCACATACAGCATCACAACCCAGCAACTGGGTTGCCCCGCCCTGGTGAACACCTAAGGCTCCACCCCTCAATATGTGACAGGCATGTCAAGACAAAAAACATGGCCCAAATGGAAGAACAGATCAAAGCTCCACAGCAAATACAACTAAGTGACGAAGAGATAGCCAACCTATCAGATGCACAGTTCAAAACACTGGTAATCAGGATGCTCACAGAATTGGTTGAATTTGGTCTCAAATTAGATGAAGAAATGAAGGCTAGGCTAAGTGAAATGAAGGAAAATGCACAGGGAACCAATAGCGATGGGAAGAAAACTGGGACTCAGATCAATGGAGTGGACCAGAAGGAAGAAAGAAATATCCAACCAGAAAAGAGTGAAGCAACAAGAATTCACAAAAATGAGGAGAGGCTTAGAAATCTCCAGGACATCTTTAAACATTCCAACATCCGAATTATAGGGGTATCCGAAGGGGAAGAGAAAGAGCAACAAGTGGAAAAGTTATTTGAACAAATAATAAAGGAGAACTTCCACAATCTAGCAAAGGAAATTGACTTCCAGAAAGTCCAGGAAGCTCAGAGAGTCCCAAAGAAGTTGGACCCAAGGAGGAACACACCAAGGCACATCATAATTACATTAGCCAAGATTAAAATGAAGGAGAGAATCCTAGAAGCAGCAAGAGATAAGGAGACACTTACCTATAAAGGAGTTCCCATCAGACTGTCAGCTGATTTCTCAAAGGAAACCTTGCAGGCAAGAAGGGGCTGGCAAGAAGTATTCCAAGTCATGAAAGGCAAGGACCTACATCCAAGATTTCTTTATCCAGCAAAGCTGTCACTTAGAATGGAAGGGCAGAGAAAGTGCTTCTCAGGTAAGGTCAAGTTAAAGGAGTTCATCATCACTAAGCCCTTATATGAAATGTTAAAGGAATTTAAGAAAAACAAGATAAAAAACATGTATAGTTAAATGACAGCAAACTCACAATTATTAACAACCACACCTAAAACAAAAGCAAAATAAGCAAACAACTAGAACAGGAACAGAACCACAGAAATGGAGATTACATGGAGGGTTAGCAACAGGGGAGTGGGAGGAGGAGAGAGGGGGAAAAGGTACAGAGAATACGTAGCATAGATAGTAGGTAGAAAATAGATGGGGGAGGGTAGGAATAGTATGGGAAATGTAGAAGCTAAAGAACTTATGACACATGGACATGAACTAAAGGGGGGGAATGTGGGTGGGAGAGGGTGTGCAGGGTGGAGGGGAATGAGGGAGGAAATGAGACAACTGTAATAGCATAATCAATAAAATATATTTTAAAAAATATTCAACAAATAGAATGCTAAAAAATCCCTTTGGCTTTTAAAGCTTTTAGCAAATTGTAGTTAATGAAAACATCAAAATGTTTTCATTTTAGGAAGCTCAGGGAGGCATTAAAATGTATCTCTAAAAAAAAAGGTTTGGAACAAATTATGATGAACAATGAATGGAATTTAATTGTGAAATTGTGTAGTTGTGCTTTGGGATATCTTGACTTCTGGGAAAACACTTGACATTTTGATAGAGCTCCTATTTCTGTCTGTTTTATCCTCACCCAATGACATTGTTTTCATTGCTTTTAGAGAGAGGGGAAGGAAAAGAGAGAGAGAAGGAAAGAGAGAGAAATACCAGTGTAGGAGAGAAATATTGATTGGCTGCCTTCTCATAGGTGCCTGCTAGGGATAGAACCTGAAACCTGGGTATGTGCCCTGAGCAAGAATCAAACCCATGACCTTTCAGTCTACGGATGATGCTCCAAACAGCTGAGCTATATCAGCCAGGGCCAAGTTCATATTTCTTAATTGGATAAAAATTTAATTGGATACATTTCTATTCTGTAACCGAATGGAATGAAATTAAGAGGGCTTATGATTTTCAATATATTTAATTGATGATACTATTACACTTGTCCCATTTCCCCCCTTTATTCCTTCTGCCCTGCACACACCCTCTCACCATCATTCCCCCACCTCTTTAGTTCATGTCCATGGGTCATACATATAAGTTCTTTGGCTACTCCATTTCCTATACTATTCTTAACCTCCCCCTGTCTATTTTGTACCTACCATCTATGTTACTTATTCTCTGTACCTTTTCCCCATTCACTTCCCATCCCTTCCTGCTGATAATCCTCCATGTGATCTCCATTTCCATGCTTCTGTTCCTATTCTAGTTGTTTGCTTAGTTTGTTTTTGTTTTTTTTTTAGGTTCAGTATTGATAGTTGTGAATTTGTTGTCATTTTACAGCTCACAGTTTTGATCATCTTTTTCATAGATAAGTCCCTTTAACATTTCATATAATAAGGGCTTGGTAATGATGAACTCCTTTAACTTGACCTTATCTGGGAAGTACTTTATCTGCCCTTCCGTTCTAAATGAAAGCTTTGCTGGATAGAGTAATCTTAAATGTAAGTCCTTGCCTTTCATGAATTGGAATACTTCTTGCCAGCCTCTTCTTGCCTGCAAGATTTCTTTTGAGAAATCAGCCGATAGTCTTATGGGAGCTCCTTTGTAGGTAACTGTTTCCTTTTCTCTTGCAGCTTTTAAGATTCTCTCTTTATCTTTAATCTTGGGTAATGTAATTATGATGTGCCTTGGTGTGTGCTTCCTTGGGTCAACTTCTTTGGGACTCTCCAAGTTTCCTGGACTTCCTGGAAGTCTATTTCCTTTGCCAGATTGGGGAAGTTCTCCATTATTTGTTCAAATAAATTTTCAATTTTCTGCACTTCCTCTTCTTCTTCTGGCACCCCTATGGTTGGAATGTTGGAATTTTTAAAGTTGACCCGGATGTCCCCAAGCCTCTGCTAATTTTTTTGAATCCTTGTTTCTTCATCCTGTTCTGGTTGAATGTTTATTTCTTCCTTCTGCTCCAAACGATTGATTTGAGTCCTGGTTTCCTTCCCTTCACTGTTCGTTCCCTGTACATTTTCCTTTATTTCACTTTTCATAGCCTTCACTTTTTTCTCTATTTTGCGACCATACTCAACCATTTCTGTGAGCATCCTGATTACCAGTGTTTTGAACTGTGCATCTGATAGGTTGGCTATCTCTTCGTCTCTTAGTTGTATTTTTTTCTAGAGCTTTGAACCGTTCTTTCATTTGGGCCCTTTTTTTTTTTTTTTTGCCTCGGCACAACTCTTATGTAGTAAGGGATGGAGGCTTAGGTATTTGCCAGGGCAGGGCAACCCTCATTGCTGCATTGTGGCCCTGTCTGTGAGGAAGGGGTCTGAGAGGGAACAGTGCCACTTGCTCAGCTCTCTGCCAGCTTTCAGTTACTTCCTCTGCTACCCATAAGCAAATTTGGCCCTTCTGGTGCTGATTCCTGGGTAGGTGGGTTTGTGTATGTTCTAGGACCCTGTGGGACCCTCCAAGAATTCTCCTGTGAGGCTGGGAGTTTCTCCCACCACCACAACCCCCACAGGTTTTTTCCATCAGAGGTTTTGAGGCTTAATTTCACCACATAGGAACCCTGGGTTGCATGGTCTATCTTGCTCCCCAGTTGTTTCTCCTGGTTTATCTGCACACAAATGTGAGACTGCCTAGTATGCCAGCCACCACCTTGCCCACCCCAGTCCTCCAGTTGCTGCCCTGCTACATGTCCTCTCTGCCTCGCTGCCCATCTCTGCCCCTCCTACTGGTCTGGATAACTGTTTCTTCTTTAACTCCTTGGTTGTCAGACTTCCATGCAGTTCGATTTCCTGGCCATTCTGGTTGTTTTTTTGTTTTTAAATTTGTTGTTGTCCTTCTTTTGGTAGTGTGAAGAGGCACAGTGCATCTACCTACACCTCCATCTTGGCCGGGAGTCTCACATTCAGTGAATTTTTTTAAAGAAACATAGAGACAAAATTTTTTAATTAAATTGATTTTGGTGACATTAGTTAATAACATTATATAGCTTTCAAGTGTACAAGTCTGTAATACATCATCTGTATATTGCATTGTGTGCTCACCACACAAAGTTAAGTCTCCTTCCATCACCATATATTTGACTCCCTTTATCTTCTTCATCCTCCCCCCATTCCCCTTCCCTCTGGTAACCACCATACTGTTGTCAGTGTTTATGAATTTTATTTGTTGATTTCTGTTTTATATCCCACATAGGAATGAAATCATAAGGTTCTTGTTCTTTCACATCTGACTTATTTCACAGCATGATATTCTCAAGATCCATCCATGGTGTCAGAAGTGTCAGTATTTCATCTTTTCTTATGGCTGAGAAGTATTCCATTGTATATATGTACCTCATCCTCTCTATCCAATCATTCTTCAGGGGACAAAGGTTGTCTCCCTGCCTCAGATACTGTGAATAATGTTGCAATGAACTTAGGGATGCATATATCTTTATAAATATGTTTTTAAAAATTTTGGGTAGATACCCAGAAAAGAGATTGCTGGGTCATATGGTAACTTTATTCTTATTTTTTTGAGGAAACTCCTTACCATTTTCCATAGTGGCTGCACCTGTTTATATTCCCACCAGAATTATATGAGGGTTCCTTTCAGAAACAACTTCTAAATGAGTTTTGTCTTGTGAAAATAATTGTTGAAGAATGATATATTAAATAGACAATTTCTGTGAGAAGATCTGAGATTAAATATTTACACACTTCAGTATTTTTAAAAATATAATTGTAAATGTCCTCTATTTAGTAGTCTTGATGATATACAGGGTATTTCAGCACCTGCAGACATAGTATTGTCTCAGTTAAAAATACTCTATGATTTACAGATTTAAACCAATCAGAGGTGTGAACAACTTCAAATATATTAGCCGTAAAATGAAAGTTTGGAAATGATTGCAGGCAATTTTATTTTAAAAGTTTAAAAATAATAAAATCATATTGAAAAGTACATTGTTTTAAAAATATCAGTGATTATTATAAAAAGAAGTGCTAAGAAATTGATCAGACTATGTGAATATATAACAACAATAATTACTTATGATAGTTTAAAATGTTTAGATAATCAATATATTGTGAATAACTTATCTCTTGCTTAAATATACACAGATTGTTTTAAAATGACAGCTATTATTTTTGACCATGGTTTTTGCACACCAATATAGTAAAACTAATATAGTAGTATTTTTAGCGCCATCTTCATTCTCAATTATCTCAGTTTGGACAATTAATAACCCTAACTGTGACATACTTAGCACACTAGCTTTGGTAGTAGCCAGCCAGAGTTTTAATCCCAGCTCTGTGATTAGTAGCTATGTAACCATAAGTACATTGTTCAATCTCTCTCAAACTCCGTTTCTTCATCTTTAAAATGGAGATGATAAAAAATAGCAACTTTCGTATTGGGTTGTTGTGAACATCAAATAAGATAACATGTATGAAGACACTTAGCACAGCACCTTGGCATATAGCGCTCCCAAAAAACATGAACTATTATTATCACTCTTGTTGTTATTATTACTAAGAAGTTATGGTCATGATTGTTGTCAGATGTTTTTCCTTTTCTGTTTCTTTTCTTTTACAGAAAAACACTCTCAATAAATTTTATGTTGAACTGATGGAGCTTCAGGACCTCTTTTCACCCCCTGTAAAAGTGCTCACATCATACGCCCACACTGTCTATCCCTGCTCCCAGTGACCTGGTCTGGGGTCCAGTGAGGGGGTGAAGTGAGGGAGATGGGAATAGAACCGGCAAGCATTGACTCGAGGGTCATCCTCAAGTTTGAGCTCAAGTTTCTTCTCCAACTGCAGCATTATGTGAATCACCCCCAAAATGACATTTCAGTACTATGAAAAAGTAACCTCCCACAAATCTGAAATATAAGGTTTGGGTGAGTCTTGTACCCCTTCTCGCCAAGCATGGTATCTAGAGTACCAAATTAGCCATGAGTTTAATTCATAACCAACAACTCTGAATCCTTCCTCTTCACAGCTATCACAATCCGTTTGTCATCACCTCAAATGTCCACCAGAGGTCCTCTTCTGCTTTGCAGCATTGTCACATTTTCGATTTGCTTTGCAGTTGCATGTAATAAAAGGCAAATTTTTCAGAGGGCTGATGTTATAAATGCAGTGGCCACAGGCATACACACAGGCACTAGTGTCCCAGCAACAACCCCAGGAAATAAGAAGCCCCAAAAGCTTTTCTTTAAACTGTTGGCTTCAAGACATGTAGGTAGTACTATCCTGACTGACTTTCTTTAAGGTGTTTCTGGAAGTGTACCTCCTCCTCTGTTGTCATATTTTCCTTATCAATGACTTGGTGTTCTAACTAACATTAGCAGAATGGTTGCCTGACCTTGGCTTTATCCAGAAAACAAGACCAGAGATCAAGAAGATTCACCAAATAAAATTATGGTACAGACCAGCATTTTCAAGAGTATTTTCCCTAGAATATTGGCACTGCAAGATGCTCTGCCAGCAAAGGTTCTGCAGTCAACTGATACTGGGAAGCCATAGCCATGGCTTGCAAATTCATAATCTTGTATTAGCACTGCCTATACTCTGCGAAGTCCTGTAGTTAAAAAAAAAAACAAAACAACACAGTATTTTTATTTTGTTGAACCCTTGCTCCCCAAATTTACATGATAATGCAGCCTCTCCTTTCTAATGTGTGTGTATGTGACACCTCAAAATTTTAATAGAGTATTCTACAAAACATATTTTGTGAAACATAGATCTAATCTAACCTTTTCAGTTTAAAAATGGGAGGCCCAATTGGGAAGAGGACTTTCCCAAGACTACATAGTAATAGTGGGTACATAGACCTTGATTCCAGGTCTTCATATCCTTGTGACTTTTCTTTTAGGAAAGTCTCTCTGCATGTAAACATCTTTGTGCACAAATACATTTTTGTGGGCTGTATATTAGTAAGAGTGTGATACATTTGAAAGTTCAAAGACAAGGACATTTTATAATTTCCAGAGGTTTTATATTGTGAAACCTACAGTTTTATGAGCCCTCAACCTCTCCTAGACTGAGGGTTTCTATTCATAGCTAATAGGCAGGGACCATGACCACAATTAATGGGACATTATCTGTTGCAGTGATAAAAGTTGAACACCAGAGGGCGCTCGTTCCTCAGTATATCAATTAAAATTTAAGAAGCAGGAAGGGACAGAAGCAGCACCTTTCAGAAGACTGAATCATTGGGTCCTAACTCAGTTCCATTTTTAATTTTTTGAGGTAACTCCACTTCTGAAAATGTATCTAAAGGAAACCAAAACACTAATTCTAAAGAACATATGCACTCCTGTGTTTATTGCAGCATTATTTACAATAGCCAAGGTTTGGAAGCAGCCTAAGTGCCCATCAGTAGATGAATGGATAAAAAAAACTATGGTACACTTGCACAATGGCCATAAAAAGAAGAAGCTCCTACCCTTTGCAACATCATTTATGGATCTGGACAGTGTTATACTGAGTGAATAAGCCAGTCAGAGAAAGACAAGTGCAGTATGATTTCACTTATATGTGGAATCTAATGAACAAAATAAGCTAACAAAATATAAACAGACTCATAGATAGAGAGAACAAACAGACAGCTGTCAGGTGGGAGGGGCCTTGGGGACTGGGTGGAAAAGGTGAAGGGGTTAAGAAAAAACTCATAGACAGCAGTATGATAATTACGAAAGGAAAAAGGGGGATAAATGGTGATGGAAGGAGACTTGACTTGGAGTGGTGAATAGGCAATACAATGTACAGATGATGTGTTATAGAATTATACACCCAAAACCTCTATAATTTTATTAACCAAAGTCAGTCCAATAAACTCAATAAAAAAATAAACATAACCCTGGCTGGTATGGCTCAGTTGACTGAGTGCCAGACTGCAAAGGGTCGCTGGTTCGATTCCCAGTCAGGACACATGCCTGGATTGCAGGCCAGGTCCCTGGTGGGGGGAGAGCAAGAGGCAACCACACATTGCTGTTTCTCTCCCTCTCTTTCTCCTTCCCTTCCCCTCTCTCTAAAAATAAATAAAATCTTTTTAAAAAATCAAATAAAATTTAAAAAATAAACATAAAGAAGAGTGAGAAAAACAAAAGACACTGTTACTGTGAAGGCAATGATAATGGTATTATAAGCATGGAAGACAAATTAGAAAAAAAAGGAGGCCAAATAGAACTATGTCACGTGTAAAATCTCTGTTTTATAATCAACAAAAGTAAGATAAAAAAAGTAATGTGAAAAAAGTGTGTTTGTGTGTATATACACATACATACATACATATATCCTGTACAAATCTATGAGACCACCAAATTGCCAAGAACCAAAGTATATCAAGTTCATATTAGATAAAATAATATACAAATGATAACTGCTAATATTTATTGAGCACCTTCTATGTGTTTGGTATCTTATGTGCACTACCTCATTAATACTTAAGCCTATGAGGTAGGTATGATTAGAGTACAGTCCTCATTTTACACATGAGAAAGCTAAGGCTTAAAATCTTAAGTAATTGGCCCAAGTTCACACTACTAAGTAAAACAGACAGTTGAAACCCTTAAGTGTCTCCCTCCAGAGCACTCAACTACTCCTTGCTTCATTCCCATGGCTTATAAGGCCCAGTGAAGCCTAGGTCCTACTTACCTCTCCAGTCTTCCTCATTGCAATTTGTATCCGATAGAATGGAAGTACTTTCAGTTCCTTGAACAGTCTGTGTTCCCTGCATAGGATCTTCTTCCCTCCATCTTTACCTGTCAGTTAATTGTACTCATTCTAATCTCAGCTTAGATATAACTTCCTCCAGAAGCTTCCTCTCCTTTCCAAGTCTGGGTAGATTACCTGCTTCTGTGCTTCTATAGCTCCCCATCATTTCAGCACACTGCATGGCAAGTGCCCATTTCCTGATCTGTGCCCTTTGTTACATTGAAAATTTGGGGAGAGCAGAGAATAAGTGTGTCTTGCCTCCAGTGCATTCCTGGACCCAGGCACAATGCTTGGCATATAGTAAGTTCCCTAGACATACAGAAACTCCTCTACTTGAGACATTTCTTAGAGCCACAAACTTATATGGAGGCCAAATGTCATCAACTCTCTGCCACCAGCAGATGATTATTGACTGTCATTTTGGTCTCTGGCATTGGTGTTCATCAGGCCTGTTTGCAGTGATTTTGCTTAGGTTTGAGCAGTTTAAGGAACATTATTAACATATATCTGTTACATATAAAAGCAGTGAGGATGTTGACAGTTCCACTAAGAAGGAACATAGAGTTACAATAGAAATGAAATGAAAATAAATATGTATGAAAATTACCAGTGTTTCACAAAAATATACACAGGTAATTGTAGAGTAGTAAACATTCTAATGGGCAAACACTCAATCATGCAACATGTGAAGAATGCTGTGCATATGAAGTTAAAAAAAATAAAGACCATGCCCTGACCGGTGTGGCTCGGTGGGTGAACATCTTCCCACAAACTGGAAGGTCGCCCAGTTCGATTCCCAGTCAGGGCACATGCCTCAGCTGTTTTCCAGGTTCCCCATTGGGGCGCATGCAAAAGACAGCCGATTCTCCTGCACATCCATGTTTCTTTCCCTCTCTTTCTCCCTCCCATCCCCTCTCTCTAAAAATAAATAAATAAAACATTTTTAAAAAAGAACCATGTATTTTGATTGAGGAAATGAGATCCCTAAGCTAATTCCTAAAGGACCTTATTTGGGAGGTGGATTACAGGGTAGAGTTAGAGGTTTTTGCCCACTTTGCAGACATCTCTTTTCAATCCTTTATAACACACTGCTATCCCGAGCTTCTCTGAAAACTATTATTGTGAATCTTGAATTTAAAGAGGTAATGGTCAAGAGCCAGAATAATCAGTTCTTATAAAGAAGGGTCACATTCTTAAAGAAAAAAAAGCAGGAATTCCTCCCATTGTGCACCCCCCTGGTCTATTTGTACGTAATTTTATAAAATATTATCACCTATATTTGGTAATATAATTATCACTACTTGAGTGACTATTAGAGGCCAGGTACTTCGAAACACTATGCCATTTAATCCTCACAATGTCCCTATGAGACTGATATTACTTATACAATCTACAGGTTAAGAAACAAAGGCTCTGAAAAGTTAAGTATCTTCCCCAACGTCACACAACTGTGAAGTATTTATGTTGGAATTGGAAGTGTCATTCTGTTGGGTCCAACATGCTTATTACTCAACACCAGCGTGTCTTCCCTATTATCTAATTTTACCCTCACAACAATCATGTGAATTAAGGTAAGAAAACAATTTCCCCCATTTCCAGATGAAAACAGTGCAACCCAGAAATGCTCAAGGTCTCACCACTAGGTAGTGATGGAGCTAAAAGTAAACTAAGATCTTGTATCTCTAAGTCCATGTCACCATACCTTCCACATTGATTTCTTTAAGGCTTAATGGTTTGAGTCTCGACAAGTGTTGGACCTTCTTAAAGGCCCAGGTGTATGTGCCTGGGGAAGCGGTAAAGGAAGGGCTTGTTTGCTCTGTGGGATGAGGAAGAGAAAAAGCAGCAGTGGCTGTGCCCTTGGATTTTGTCCCCTAGCTACTAGGCCCTTCCCACTGCTCTGGACTTAGTTAACCTTCCAAATCTGTCCAGTGGAAATTGCTCATTGCTGACCTTTAGTCTTGAAATACAATCCATGGAATGTTATTCAGCCATGATTAAGAAGAAAATCCTGTCATTTGTGACAACAGGGATGGACCTTGAGAGCATTATTTTTTTTTTAATTTAATTTATCAGGGTGACATAGGTTCACAAAATCACTCAAGTTTCAACTATAAAACTCAACAAAACATCATCTGCACACTGCATCGTATGCCCATTGCCCCAAACAAAGTCCCTTTCTTTCCCCATTTCCCCACCTTTGCCCACCTCCTCCTACTCCCACCCCCCTTTTCCTCTATCACCACTCTGTGTCTGTGTCATGTGTTATCTATATCTATATCTATATCTATCTATATTGTTTTTGTTTAATCCCTTCACCTTCTTTATCCAGGTCCACAATCAGTCCTTCCCTCTGACAGTTGTCAGTCTGTTCCATGTATCCATGTCTCTGTTTCTATTTTGTTGATTTTTAAAATTAGAATCCACATATAAGTGAGATCATATCATACTTGTCTTTCATCAACTGGCTTATTTCACCTAACATAATGCTATCACAAAAGGTAAGATTTCCTTCTTTTTTATAGCTGTGTTGTATTCCATTGTACAAATATACCACCACTTTAAAAACAATTGTTCAGTTACACTTGTCCCAAATTTTCCCCCTGTTGCTCTCCTCTGCCTTGTCCAACTCCTGCTTCCAAAGACAATTCCTATCCCATGGTCCTTGACCCTGATTCGTTTGTACATGTTCCTTGACATGACCCTTCTCCTTCTTTCCCCTGTTATCCCCCTCACCCCTCCCCTCTGGTCACTGTCAGGTGTTTTTTTTTTTATTTCCATGTCTCTCATTCCATTTTGTTAATTTGTTTGTTTTGTTGATTATGTTCCACTTATAGGTGAGATCATATGGTATTTGTCTTTCACCGCCTGGCTTATTTCACTTAGCATAATGCTCTCCAGTTCCATCCATACTGTCATGAAGGGTAGGAGTTCCTTCTTTTTTACTGATGTGTAGTATTGCATCATGTAAACTTACCACAGTTTTTTGCTCCACTCATTTACTGATGGGCACGTAGGCTTTTTACAGCACTTTGCTATTGTAAATAACGCTGTTATGAACATTGGGATGAACAGGTTTTTTTGGATTGGTGTTTCAGGGCTCTTAGGGTATAATCCCAGCAGCAGAATTGCTGGGTCAAAAGGCAGTTCCATTTTCAGTTTTCTGAGGAAATTCCTTACTGTTTTCCACCAACAGTGGCAAACAGTCTGCATTCCCACCAACAGTGCACTAAGGTTCCCTTTTCTCCGCAACCTCTCCAGCACTTTTTTCTTGATTTGTTAATGATGGCCATTCTGACTGGTGTAAAGTGGTATCTTGTTGTGCTTTTTTAAAACATATATATATATATGTATGTATTTTATCTTACTTTTTAAGTATATTTTATTGATTATGCTATTACAGTTGTCCCAATTTTTCTCCCCTTTACCCCCCCCTTTGCCCTGAACCCTCCACCCATCAGCATTCCACCACCTTAGTTCATGTCCATGGGTTGTACATATAAGTTCTTTGGCTTCTCCATTTCTTATACTATTCTTAACCTCCCCCTATTGTATGCCTACCATTTATGCTTCTTATTCCCCGTACCTTTCCCCCGAATTCTCCCTTCCCCCTACCCGCTGATAACCCTCCATGTGATCTCCATTTCCATGCTTCTGTTCCTATTCTAGTTGTTTGCTTAGTTTTTGTTTTTGATTTTTTTAGGTTCAGTTGTTGATAGTTGTGAGTTTGTTGTTTTTTAACTGTTCATAGTTTTTGGTCTCCTTCTATTTCTCAGATAAATGTTTAACATTTCATATAATAAGGGATTGGTGATGATGAACTCCTTTAATTTGATCTTATCTGGAAAGCACTTTATCTGCCTTTCCATTCTAAATGGCTGCTTTGTGGGATAGGGTATTCTTTGACATAGGTCCTTGCCTTTCAAGACTTGAATGGAATACTTCTTTCCAGCCCCTTCTTGCCTGCAAGGTTTCTTTGGAGAAATCAGCTGATAGTTTTATGTGAACTTCTTTGTAGGTAACTGTTTCCTTTTCTCTTGTTGCTTTTAAGATTCTCTACTTATCTTTAATCTTGGCTAATGTAATTATGATGTACCTTGATGTGTCCCTCCTTGCGTCAACTTTCTTTGGGACTCTCTGGGCTTCCTGAACTTCCTGGAAGTCTATTTCCTTCACCAGACTGGGAAAGTTTAACTTCATTATTTTTTTCAAAGAAGTTTTCAATTTCTTGCTCTTCTTTTCCTTCTGACACCCCTATGATTCGGATTTTGGAGCACTTAAAGTTGTCCCAGAGATACCTAAGCCTCTCCTCATTTTTAAAAAAAAATTTGTTTCTTCATTCTGTTCTGGTTGGGTATTTCTTCCTTTTGCTCCAAATCTTGATTAGAGTCCTGGTTTCCTTCCCTTCACTGTTGGTTCCCTGTATATTTTGCTTTATTTTTCTTTCAGTAGCCTTCATTCTTCCTTCATTTTGTGACCAAGCTCAATCAATTCTGTGAGCATCCTGATTACCAGTGTTTTGAACTCTGCATAGAGTTCAAAATAGGTTGTCTATCTCCTCATTGCTGAGCTCTTTTTCTGGAGTTTTGATCTATTATCTCATTTGGGCCATATTTCTTTGTCACAGCACACCTGTTACATCATAAGGGGATAGAGTCTTAGGTGTTTGCCAGGGTGGGGCAACACTCATTGCTACTTTGTGGCACTGCCTGTGGGGGAGGGGTCAGAGAGGGAACAATGCCACTTGCTAGCTCCCCTCTAGCCCCACTTTCCAATGAACTTTCCTGGGAGGGTGGGAATTTCTCCTGCCTTCACAACCCCCACAGTATTTTACAGCTAGAGGTTTTGAGTCTTTAGTGTCCTGGTCAGCCAACCCTGCCTCACCAACGTGGTCCGCCACTTTGCTGTGGGTCCTCTCTGCCCACCCAGCTGCCCATCTCTGCCCCTTCTACTGGTCTGGATGAATGTTTCTTTAACTCCTTGGTTGTCAGAGTTCCATGCAGTTTGATTTTTTGGCAGTTCTGGTTGTTTATTGTTTTTAAATTGGTTATTATCTTTCCTTTGGTTGTGTGAGGAAGAAAACCGTTTCTACCGACACCTCCGTATTGGCCAGAACACTTCCTTGTGATTTTAATTTGCATCTCTCTGATGAGTAGTGATGTTGAATATCCTTTCATATGCCTATGGGCCCTCTGTGTGTCCTCCTTGGAGAAGTGTCTGTTCAGGTCCTTAGCCCATTTTTTTAATTGGATTGTTTATCTTCCTGGAGTGGAGTTGTGTGAGTTCTTTATATATTTTGGAGATCAAACCCTTGTCCAAGGTATCATTGGCAAATATGTTTTCCCTTGCTGTTGCTTCCCTTTTTATTTTCCTGATGTTTTCTTTAGCCATGCAGAAGCTTTTTAATTTGATGTAGTCCCATTTGTTCATTCTTTCTTTTATATCCCTTGCCTTAGGGGATATATTGGTGAAAATATTGCCATGTAAAATATATGAGATTTTCCTCCCTGTGTTGTCCTCTAGGACTTTTATGGCGTTACTACTTATATTTAAGTCTTTTATACATCTTGAGTTCATTTTTGTGTGTAGTGTAAGTTGGTAGTCGAGTTTCATTTTTTTCATGTAGCTGTCCAGATCTCCCAACACCATTTGTTGAAGAGGCTATTTTTACTCCATTTTATGCTCCTACCCCCTTTGTCAAATATTAATTGACCGTAGAGACTTGAATTTATTTCTCGTCTCTCTGTTCTGTTCCATTGATCTATGTGTTTGTTCTTATGCCAGGAACATACTGTTTTCATTACAGAGGCCTTGTAATACAGTTTGATATCAGGTATTGTGATCCCTCCTACTTTGTTCTTCTTTCTCAAAATTGCTGAGGCTATTTGAGGTCATTTATGGTTTCATATAACTTTTTGAAATATTTGTTCTATATCTGTGAAATGTTATTGGTATTTTGATAGGGATTATGTTGAATCTATAGATTGCTTTTGGTAGTATGGACAGGTTAATGATGTTAACTCTACCATTAACAGAAAGGGAAATTTTGAAAAATTCCATTTACAATTGCCTCAAAAAGAATAAAATACCTAGGAACAAATCTAAGCAAGGATGTAAAAGACCTGTACTTGGAAAATTATGAGACACTGAAGAAAAAAACTGAAGAAGGTACAAATAAGTGGCAGCACATACCATGTTCATGGACAGGAAGAGTTAACATAATTAAACTGTCTATACTTCCCTAAGTAATCTATAGATTCAATGCAATTCTTATCAAGATTCCAAAGACATATTTCATAGAACTAGAACAAATATTTCAAAACTTTATATGGAAACACAAAAGGACCTGCATACCAATAGCAATC